>NW_024387200.1:8850432-8982820 GCF_900408965.1 Simochromis diagramma | reverse complement strand
ACCCGACTTGAGCCACTGACTGAAAACAGTGCCTGAAGATGTACTAAAAAAAAAACCGAAAAGCCTCCAGCTTATCCAGAATCTCTGCAGCATGACTACTGACAGGGACTAGAAGTAGAGATCATATTTCTCCTATATTGACTTCTCTTCACTGGCTGCCTGTTAAATCCAATTTTAAATCTAATTTAAAAAACCTGCTCCTCACATAACAGATCTTAAATAATCAGGCTCCATCTTATCTTAATGACCTTTTATCACCCCATTAGAGCTCTCAGACTGCAGGCTTAACTGTTGTTCCTAGAGTATTTAAAGGTAGAATGACAAGACCATTAACAAGAAGCTTGGTGAGAGAGATGACAGCTAATGATGTGAATATTCAGGGGTGGAGGAAATGTAAAATGATCATCAATCACCCTCGTCTGGGCTTAAGGCAAGATCTTACCTCACAGGGTGAGGATAATCATAACAGGACGAGGATCATCCCAAAACTATATGGGAGGAGTTTGTTAATGATCTGATGGCAGTCGTGACCACAGTCGCCAACAACACCACTGGTAACACACTATACTGTAATGCAGGGATGTAAAACTCATTTTACATCATGTGCTACATACAGCCTACTTTAAGTCCAGACCAGTAAAACTCTCCTTTCCATCAGTGTAAAGAAGTAATTGTTTCACTGTAAATTTCTATATTACACTGTTCTATTTTTTTTAAATATTAAACTATTATTTATTAATTTTGTGTGTATAAATAGCCATGGGGAAGTTCTTTATCAGCACAGTAAAAAAATAAGTTCAAAATTTATGCCCTCCTTAACATTTTCCAAAGCCATCCAGGGAGCTGTATTGCATCCTTTTACAGACTGATTCTGATCGGCTGGCCTTATGTTTGTCACCCCTGCTATATTGGATTAAAAATTTGCAACGTATGCAAGTTCCCCCTGCTCAAGAAGGCATGTACATGTACAAAGAGTCTGCATCTGATTTAAGAGGGGTCGGCTACAAGGTTTTTTGGCTGCCAGCAGATACTGCAGGTGTACTGGTCATGTAGAAACTGGAGGCAGCAATTGTCTTAGGAGAACATATTATATGCCACCATGCACCTACAATTTCAAGTCTCATTCACCCAATCACACACATATCCATACAGAACTTTTATCTACTGTATCATTCACTCACACACCATACAGATGCATCAGAGGCAACTCTGGGTTCAGCATCAGTGCACAGGATGGCATGAGGGAACAGGGATTGAGCTGCCAACCTTCTGATTGGCAGATAGGGTAGACCATCTGCTCTTCCACCTAAACCACCGTAGACTCACACATTGTGATCAACCCTGATCACAACATGTGAGTTCAGCCTGGCAAAATGCAAAGGAATAAATAAAAAGAAAATCACTGAGATGCCTCAGAGTACCTCCAGAAAAACCGGGGAACTACGAGGGTGAGACAAATGTGACCGATCTGTGTATTGTTAATGTCATATGAAGTTAATTGTTAGTTGATATTATATTTCGTTAACTTCCAAATCAGATTTGAGATGTTTTTATCTCATTTTGATATTTTAAATTTTATTCATTTATTTCGTGAATAGAGCACATTAAAACCTCAGCAGCCACTTTCCACACAAGAGAGACGCATGGTTAAAGAGATGAAATCGATCGAATCATTAAACCAGACAATGTTTATAAAATGATTTAATCAAATCAACAAAGCTGCACAAACGACATTTTATATGTACATTTATTAAATGTAGATTCGTCGGTGAATTTGTCGAAAGTGCGGTACGATTGTGAAAACAGATAAACACTGAGCAGCCTGCAGTGGAAGCTGATCCTGCTGTGAGCCTGTTGTGCCTTTTCCCCAAATAAAGACGCTTGGAAGAGGAGAAAGTATGAGCGACTTACTCGGAATCACGTGACTCACACAGATAGGTTTTGTGTCTCCATTTAACCGTTTCCTTTTTGTATATGATGGCTGAGCTAATCTAGCAGGCTAACAAGCTACAGTGCCTTTTCCTCTACCGGAAGAAGATCAGAGAGTGCAGCCTCTGTTCCTCCTAATGGCTTCAACTTCTGCAGTTGGAAAAGGTATTTTTGTTCTGTTTTTCTTCCTATTCTGTCTGTTTTCTCCGTAGATAATGTTTATATTTCTATCAAGTAGCTTTTACGTTCATTTTTACATTCACAAATTTAGTGATTAGCCATATTTTAACAGTTGGTGGTAAATACCCCCTCCTGCAAAGACGTTTCTTTCCTTTTTTTGACCAATTTCTTAAAGAGTATTTGCGAGGATTATTGTTATATGTTATAGCTGTGTTATAGTTGCCCAAGTTTAAATTTGCAGTCATTTTAATGACTGGAAGTTAATGTGAATTCTTTAATACATCTACATCATTAATAAATATAATGTCACAATGATTTTGCAGCAGAATGGCGTGAAGGTGACAGTTGTCTGGCTCTACACCCAAAACATGGTGTCCTGAGAGAAGCCACTATCCAGAAACTGACCTCCAGCTCTCTTAATGAGGATACAGCATGGGTGATATTTAAAGACGCTAATAAAGATGTGGGAGAGGACGAACAAGAGGCGGAAGCCATACCTGTCTCAAAACTTGTGAGACCTGGTTTGAGGGACTTCATGCATGAGAAACCTTGGTTTCCTACCAGCCTGATAGACCCCAGGTTATGTGTCCCGTTAGAGCTGAGTGATGCTGATGAAGACCGAGTTCCCTATACCATCAATAGATACCTTAGAGCTTACCAGCAGAAGGTATCAGGTTCATTTACAATAACTACATCCGTTCCAGAGGTTGCATCCTGGGAGATGACATGGGCCTGGGAAAGACTGTACAGGTACAAAGCACATTATTTTTTTTGTGAGAACTGTTAAAGTGCCAGTGTTTGTTTTTAATTTTGCTTCCTGTGGCTCTCTTCCTTTCATTCTTGTCGTCTGTTGGATCTCACCTTAGGTCATTGGTTTTCTGGCTGCTGTATTGCACAAAACAGGCACATGGGAGGACATTGCAAACAACAGGCCCAGTTTCTGCAGAGTCAGCAGTCATCTGAGCAAAGTAATCCCAGCAAAGTAGTTTTTTTTTTTTTTTTTTTTAAAGCTTGCTTACATAAAAATGTGACCTGTGTTTTAACAAAATTGTCAAGAAAAAACACACACTATGTATTTGATAAAGTGCAACAAGTGACAGCAGTGGAATATCACAGTCACAATTTTGACATTTCTGTGACATTTCTGTTAAGGTGTTCCTTATTGTGGCCCCACTGTCAGTGCTTTATAACTGGAAAGATGAGCTGGACACATGGGGTCACTTCCAGTGTGTGGTGGTCCACGGACTGAGGAAAGAGGAGGAGTTGGCCCGCATTAAGAAAGGGCGAGTTGAAATTGCCCTCACTACCTATGAAACTCTTCGTCTCTGCCTGGATCAGTTTAATAAGTAAGACCCACGCTTAAAAAACATGTATAGTACATTTAGTACTATTTATAAATTAGGCTACTTAAGAAATTGTTCATTTTGGTTTTTATTTATTTTTAAGGCACTTTAGTTGCATTTTAGATCAATTTTGTGCCGTAAATAAATTTGCCTTATCTATTTATGCCCTAGATTATATCTTTGCCTTTTCCCTACAGGATTGACTGGTCTGCTGTGGTTGTGGATGAGGCCCACAAGATAAAAAATCCAGACTCTCAGATCACTCAGGCCATGAAGGAGCTAAGATGTAAGGTTAGAGAGCTTGTGTTGTTATTTCAGAGTTCTCGTATTTAGTATGGACTACTAATGGGTCAGTATCAAATAACTGATAGTGGAAAGTGTTGATGTGCTTTGTCTTTGAGGCTGTAGACATTAATTTCTTAACCTTTTAGCAAGCTCAACTTTGAGTCAGGATTCTAATGCTAACTTTGTATTTCCATCAGGTCAGAATTGGTCTCACTGGAACAATTTTACAGAACAACCTGGAGGAGCTGTGGTGTGTTATGGATTGGTGGGTTAAAATTACAACCTTAAAATTTATATCACAACTTGTCTTTTAAAAACTGTGAGAGGCATAAAGCAATGCAAGTCAGGAACATGTTTGGATATGGGAGGCTATTTCACTTTACCCTTTCTTTTTACAGCCCTCAGCAAGTGTTTGACCACTGTAGGATTTCAGTTGCTCAACATTTCTTGGCCTCCTCTGTTGTTTTTATTGTTTCATAATTTGCACAGTGTTTTTAATGGGCCATGATAGGCTGCCAAGAGAGGGACTGTGGTACTGCATGAGGAAATCAGGAGTGGCAGAGAAAACTGAGGTTGGTACAGGACATGTACGAGGACAGCGAGAACCTGGTGAAATGTGAGTTCAAGCTGGAAGTGGGATTACATCAGGGATCAGCTCTGAGCTCTTTGTTGTTTGCGATGGTAATGGACAGGTTGACAGATGAGGTCAGGCAGAAGTCTCTGTGGACTATAAGATTTGTAGATGGCATTGCAATCTGTAGTGAGGGTAGACAGGCAAGGAGCGGCAGTAGTGGCATGGATTAATTTAGATACCTGGGATCAACCATTCAAAGCAATGGACAGTGCATAACAGTGAAGAAGCGAGTGCTGGCAGAGTGGAGATGAGTGTACGGAGTGATGTGTTCCCGAAATGTTGCAGTAAGTGTGAAAGTAAGGTTTACGAGATGGTTTTAAGACCTGCTGTGTTGTATTATTTGGAGATAGCACCACTAATTCCCACAGGAGGTGCAGCTGGAGGTGGCAGATCTGAAGACGTTAAGATATTTTAGCTTAGGTTGAGCGGTTTCGAGACAAAGTTGGAAGATTGAGATTTTTTTGAACATCTAGAGCAGGGATAATGTATATATTGGACAAAGGATGCTGAATGTGGACCTTCCAGGTGAGAGGTTGAGAAGAAGACCACAAAGAAGATTCATAGACGAAGTGAAGGAGGACATGCAGAGGGTTGGTGTTGGAGAGCAGTATGCTAGTTATAGCGTGAGATGTAGTCAGATGCTCCACTGTGGTGACCCCTAAAAGGAGCAGCCTAAAGAAGGCATTTTTAACTAGACCATTTTAGCACCTGAATTCAGCCTTCCCTGAAAAACATCCGTGACTGTTCAACATCAATGGTCCCATCAATGTGCAGAGATGGGCACTAATGCACTCCCACACCTCCACAAATGCTTGCCTCTGGTCTTACCGTCTTACTAACAAGAACCGTTAAATCTTACTGTTAAAGATCTTACTTTAATATGTAGACTTTGCCCCATTTTCAATTAAATTTAATGAATTGCATTATGTTTTTATTTAACTTCTATGCAGGGATTCAGATTTATGTTTACTTTTCTCTTCAGGGCTATACCAGGTTGTCTTGGTAGCTTAGGCCACTTCAAGAACAAATTTTCAGATCCAATTGAGCAAGGGCAGAGGCACAGCGCAACCAAACGCGCTCTCGCTACAGGGAGGAAGGCCGTCAGAGCCCTGGTGAGGAAGATTTCTCATTGGTTCTTCAGAAGGACTAAAGCTCTTATCAAAGAACAACTGCCCAAGAAGGACGACCGGGTAAGACTAGACGTCAGACTGACCAACACTTTGATCACTTACTGTCCTTTATCATTTTCATAATTACATTTTTTTAAATTCAATCAGATTTATTTGACTTAATTCCCTTCTGTATATGTATGTATGTGTTGTTTCGTTGAAGGTGGTGTATTGCTCTATGACAGAGTTTCAGCAGACAGTGTATCAGGCAGTGCTCGGCAGTGAAGATGTGACATTACTCCTAAGGTCATCAGAAAAATGTGACTGTCACAGCAGACGCACCCGCAGAAGCTGCTGCTATAAAGTTAGTTTTTCTCTTCTGCTATCGTGTGTCCCTGCAATTTACCAAGCACAACTTGATTCTATATGTTGAGACCAAAATCACTTTTATTGGATATTTTGTTTGTTTGTTTACATTTTATTTTACCCACTTTAAAGTATCACATCAAAATATCACAATGTATTTTAACTGCAGTCTATATAAAGTGTCTTTGTGAAGGTGCCTAATCTTTTTTTTCATTAAGTAACTGTTTTAAAGTTCATTATAGTCTGCTAGAATACACTAAGTAATAGATCCCATTAAAACAGAAAGGAAACTTTATGCTTTTGCATAAAAATCACATGTATAAAAATCAACAAGAAGATGCTTTGTCTCTTACATTAAATAATATTTTCCTTCTATCATAGACAAACTCTGATGGTGTTCATATGAAGGAGCTGTACTTTAGCTACCTGGCCATATTGAGAAAAGTTGCGAACCATGTAGCACTCCTTCAGTCTACTCCAGGCACCAGCAAGAAACAGGTAGAGTTGTGTTGCTTTGCACATGATTCTGGATCGATTCTCTCAAGATCATTAAAATGACTTTCCTACTTATTTTTAGGAAAAGTATGTGAGTGCTGTTTGTGCAAAGGTATTCCAGAAGTTTCCAGAATTTGTGCATAGATGCAAAAATGAAGCATTTGAAGCCCTGTCAGACCCAATGTACAGTGGAAAAATGAAGGTAAAGCACGAAAACAGCTGCGTGATCCCTTCACTGCCAGTTTCTAAAGGGGGTTAACAGGTTTATGCTTTCTTTTAGGTGCTGCAGAAGCTTCTCAAATTTTATCTACAAAAGAGAGATAAAGTGCTTATTTTTTCTCTCTCAACCAAGGTGAGAGCTGCGTTTGCATTTTTTGTTTCTGTGACTTTGGATGTGTGATTGCAGGTTTATATGTTGTGCAATGAGTGAATTAAATACCGAGTCGTATCTATTTTGATAGATTCCAATTTGTTCATTTAAATAGGGAGTCTTCTTCTAGGGTCTTTTTACATTTATACATATTTCCCTTAGGCAGTGTTATTAAAAAGCACTCTGTGCAGTTTCATTGCTATGCAGATGATACCCAGCATTATTTTTTCATCAAGCCAGATGATACAAATCTACCAGTTAAATTACTGGCATTTCTTAAAGACCTGGATTACCTCTAATTTCCTATTTCTAAATCATCCCAAACTGAAGTTTTTGTACTTGATCCTAAAAATCTTGGAAACATGGTGTCTAACCTGATACTCTGGATGGCATTAACTTGACCTTAAGTAACACTATGAGGAGTATTTGAGTTCTTTGTGACCAGGATATGTCCTTCTGTATGCATATTAAACACATGTGTAGGACTGCATTCCTTCATTTGCAAAATATCATCCTGTCTCAGAGTGATCCTTAGAAACCAGTTCTAAATCTTTCCGTTAACAGGGAGTTTTTCCTTCCCACTGTTGCAAAGTGCTTGCTTATAGGGGGTTATGCAATTGTTGGGTTTTTTTTCTAATATTGTAGGGTCTTTACCTTACAATACAAAGTACTTTGAGACAACTGTTGTTGTGAATTGGTGCTATGCCAATAAAATAAAATTGAACAAAGGAGCAGCCTGAACCCTGCTAATCGCGTCTTCTGTTAGATGAATTGCTTATAGAAAAAAGGTCTAGAGGACGTGGTTTTCTCATTACATCGTGTTTATTTATAAGTTTGTGGTGAAGACAATTAGACTGAGAGTGCAGTCTAATGGTTGTAGTCACCTGATACAGTATAGCTCATTTAAGCTTCAGGTATATCAATCAGCAGTTATTATAGTTTTTGCTTTCTGTTCAGTTTAATTTCACTCTCTCCAGGAATACATCAGGTGTCTTTGTGAGGTTCTGTTGAAATGCTGCTGCGTCTGCTATAATTCTGGAATTAGTTTCAGAGTGGGTTTACTCGTTAAATTTTTAATAGTTTTAGATTTGTTGTCATTATCGTGTAGGTGAGATTAAAGTGCAGAGCAGTCTGATAATACACGGTCACATAGGCTTAAGTCTAAAAGTAATATTTGTATGTTAAGTATTGTTGTGTTATCTCAGTTAGGTTTTGTTTTCATTTAATTTTACAGCACTTTCACACTCACTTTTAGGTGTTATATTAGTTTTAGTTAGTTATAACCTTGAGCCTAAGTTTCTTTTTCTCAGTCTTCACATCATAACTGAAAGTACTTAATTTTTGATGTGGGCGTGGGATGAAGGCAGAGTGTGCAGATGGGAGGAAGCATGATATGAAGCCATATTTTCATGACCTTGGTTTTACTTTAATGCTAATCATGGTGTCCATACAGGCCAGTGTAGTGCTCAGTGTTTAGCCTCACTGTAGATCTGTAAGTATAAGTTGTAAAGACTGAAGTCCAGCAGATATTTTTAGATATGCTGCTTCAGTTTACACGTGTAGGATCTATTTTCTATACAAATCTACTGATTAATAAACTCCTAAATGGTCATTTATTGTGTATTGAATCTTTTAGCTATTAGATGTGCTGGAGAGCTACTGCATGGCTGTGGGCCTGGACTTCAGCAGACTGGACGGATCCACCAAATCCAAAGAGCGAGTCCAGATCGTCAGAGACTTTAACAGCTCCTCTCACATCAACCTCTGCCTGGTTTCCACCATGTCAGTTGGAAATACCAACACTTGTAGCAATTAATTTTATCCTAGGTAGTATTTGGTATTGAAACCTACTAATATGTGTATTTTCTATTAGGGCAGGTGGTCTTGGTCTTAACTTTGTTGGTGCTAATGTTGTGGTGCTGTTTGACCCCACCTGGAACCCAGCCAATGACCTTCAGGCTATTGACAGGTAGGCTGCCACCTGACTAGATATTATTTCATAGCAGTGTTTTGCTGCAGCTCTTTAGCTAACCTAACAATATTCTGGTAATTCCTAACTGTTGCATACTGCATCCAAAGTCAAGGCAGGAATGTTTGGTGTTATTGCGCCACTTTGTGCTGTTGAAAAGCATCATACTTTTTATACATCTCCTCAGGGCGTATCGCATTGGCCAGTGCAGGGATGTGACTGTTCTTAGGCTGATCTCACTGGGGACTGTGGAAGAGGTCATATACCTACGACAAATTTACAAACAGGTACCAGACTACTGTAAACTCATAGACATAATGTAATCTGCAATTTAAATACTGTATATACAGATGAAGCTATAGTATATAAATTAGATGCTGCATTTCCACATTCTCTCCCATTTTCCAGCAATTGCACTCCTCTGTAGTTGGCAAAGAGAGCTCCCGGCGGTATTTCGAAGCAGTGCGGGGGCATGGTGACCATAAGGATGAACTGTTTGGGATCAAAAACCTATTTAGGCTGCAAACTCAAGGGACCTGTCTCACCCGCAAGATTTTAGAGGTTAGATAGCCGACAGACCTTTTACTGTTTGACTGTGTGTGCTGCTGCCCGCCTGGACTCACATCATCCCACTGATTTATTTCCACAGTCGCAATTCAGGGTTTCACAAACCAAAATGACTTTTACTGTTTCTTGTCTTGGGCCTTTGGAGGCATTTAACACTTGCTTTGATTTTCCACTCAATATCAAGACTTAAACTACACTAGGTAGGTACGACTGTTCTGGTTTCATCATCTCAGAGCACAGAGAAAACTGGGTGTACATATTTCCATCTACATAATAAATGCACTACATCTCTTAATCTTTGAATTCAGGTGTTGTTAAAATAATTGGCTGTAGCTGCGTCCGCAAGGGTGGTTAGCAGGATTCAGAAATCTTGATTTATACATACAACAGTGTCACAGTACTCTAGGTTGCTTGTTGTGTTTTTAAAAAGCAGGATATTGCCCAAATAGGATTTCCCTTTACATTTCAAATTAAAGATATGTTTAAACATACAGTTATAAAAATGGTATCCTGCAGAAAACCTAACCTGTCTCTCACAGTGTTATACTAAATATCAAAAGTGAAAGATATTGTTGTGCTGATGGTTGTGACAGAACTGAGTTGATGCCGTTCACTGAAATGTTTGTTTTGATGAATTCCTCTCAGAGAGAAGGGCAAGTGGAGGCTGGTGTTATGATGAGTACACACACAGGCAAAGACACGGAGGACGAGACAAAGGGAGCTGGCGTGAGTAGTCTTCTCTTCTCAGAAACTCAGAACATCCCTGACTCTGTCATTCTTTCCAAGCAGACCGCTTGTCTTCCCATTCCCACGTGAACCCTGCTGTCCGTCAGTCTACCAGCCACACAGTCTCATTAAGCAGATCTCAGCTGCTGTTCTGAGAGAGTGAAAGTGACCAACTTGTACTGCACACTTCCAATTAACTACTATTAATACTTGCAAACACATCAAGTGCAGTAGACTCTGGAGTACGCTATGGAAGATAACAGATAACATTTTATTCTATTAGTGAAACTGAAGCATGAGGCTCTTGTTGTGTCACCACCACATATAAACAGCTGGGTGTCATTACTTGTTTGCTCTAATGTAAGGCACATACCACAATGAAGTCTGTCTTCCACTTTTCAGCTATTTATTTATACAGTGGTACCCCTTATCATCCTTTTCCCAGCCAGGCCTGCAGTGTGCACTATGCTGTCCTTTTTACTACTCCACTGAGAACAGTCAGAGCAGTTTTTTCCTTGCAAAAAAAATCCAAAAACAAATAACGAAAACCCTGAAACACTATAGTGAATTCAGAAATACTCAAAGAACCTGGATACCTGCAAAAATATGAGCTAACCTGGGTCACCTAGTTCATGAAATTGAAATTCGAATCAGTTGGGGGGCAGCCAGAGATTCATTCATGTAACACTGGAACACGTTATGACCCTTTTTCTTTTTATCATTATAGAAGCTTTAAACCACATTCTTGAAAGTTAACAAATAGCTTTGTATCACTTGAAAGATTGCCTGGTTGGGTCACTCAGTGGTGATACAGGTGGATTTTTGAGCTAAAGCTACAGTTCACTTACAACAAGATGCAACTAATAAGAGAAATGTATTGCCTGCCCTGCTTGTCCTTTCTTTCTCAGTCTGTTTCTACCTTGTGTCTACTGTTTTAGGAAGCTGGAGGTTCTTCACCTACAAAAGTCCATGTACCAAATGATAAACCAGTGAAGGAGAACAGCGATGCATCAAAAGTCTCCACAGGGGTGCTGGACTTCAGCAGTGAAGAGGATGAGAGGGAGCAGGGGTTCAAGAGAAAGGCCTCAAACTTCAGTACAGATGATTGCAATAGGAGCAGGAGTGCTACAACAGGTCCTGGTCGAATGAGTCTCCAACAGCATGGTTTCTCCAAACTCTTTGAAAGAGTCAAAGAAGCACCAGCGCTAGAAGAACAAACGAGTCCAGAAGATGAAGGAAGCTGCTTTGAGGAAGATCCTGAGGAGAAAAAAAGGGAAGACACGTCGACCTCCATCACAGGAAATGTCGGTGTCCATTTGGGAACAGAAACCAGGGACACATCCTGCAATTCAGACAGAAAATTAAGAGCTAATGGAGATAATGGGAGACAAGACGGTGACACGGGTCTGAAACGGCAGATACGTGAAATAATTACTGTGGATGAAGATGGCAATAAAAACTCTAAAGTAGAAAAAAATAAAGTTAATAAACTCAAAACTACATTTCGCCAAAAACACAAGTTTGATGGTTACTCAGATGAATCTGAAGACTTCGACTTAGAGGCAAAGTCGTGGTCCAAAAAGGATACTTTATATTTACATGATGGAGCAGAGAAGGGGGGAGGAAGGACAGACTGCAGTAAAAGGAGGCAAAGTGCAAGTGAAAGGGATAAAAGAAGATCAAAATACACAGAAGATATAGAGACATTCTCATCTTCAGAGGAGGAACATGTAAGTCCACACATGGAGAGATCCAGAGTTAAATTGCAAAAACTTGGGCAAAGACCTGTGACGGGCACAACAGAGAAGGAAGCTT
Source organism: Simochromis diagramma (assembly GCF_900408965.1). Lineage (NCBI taxonomy): Eukaryota > Metazoa > Chordata > Actinopteri > Cichliformes > Cichlidae > Simochromis > Simochromis diagramma. Next base: position 8,971,032 of record NW_024387200.1, on the reverse strand, counting down.
TGATGCCGAAGGCTGTTTCATTTACAACTTTGAAAAGTCAGACAACCCTGGCATCTAAAGAAAAGAATGGAACTATTGACTGCATGCTAGGTTAGTTCCAGTGCTACTTTAAACACTTTTAATAACAAAATTGTACCAATTCTGATGGACTTTTTTTTCTTTTCAAGGAGGTGTACAGGAGGTGGTGTACACCCACTCTAACCAGCGCGTTGTGGGTGGCAGCAAAGCAGAAGAGCTAATCAGTCGAGCTGCTGTACGGGACGTGTTTGAACGCAAAATGTACTCTCAGCTCCCGGCCAATCACCTTCTAGGAACCCAAGAGGTACAAACACTGGTCTGATCCATTGATTCTTCACATAGTATAATATAGAGCCCTCAGTCAAGCGTCATACCTTCAACCCTGTGTTGATGGCAAGTTAAAGGATCATTTCACCCAGTTTATAAAACACATTTTTTTCCTGTTACATGGGAGTGGTACTTGTAGATTACTGTTGGGCAGTTTGTGCTGATTTGAAACCGAGTTGATCAGTGAAATTAATTTTAAAAAGAGTAGAACTATGGGGTAAATAAATGCTGTTCATTATGATTTAGCACAATTATAGGACTTTTAGGACCAGTGACTTAAGACTGTCCATTAATTGCAGCACAGTACTTCATTTTTTACATGCTCTTTCATGCCTGAAAATCTGGTCCACCAGTAATGACTATAAACTATGTTGTTGTTAGGTAACTTGACAAAGAGTGGATCAATATTTCTCTGAAACTTTACTCTTGTTTGATTGTGCCAGAGCTTGGCGGCGAGTTTGCCAGACAGTGAGCCGTGTCATTCCACTATGAGGCTGCAAGAGCTCAGTTTGGATCATCCAGTCACCTTTACCACCAAGAGTGTGCATCACACCAAACACAACACCTTCATCTTTGGCGAGACTCCCAAAGCTATACGCAGGTAGTGAATTGTAAAAGAGTTTAACTTATTTTAAGGCAGAAGAATCACATGATGACAAGAGAGGTCGGGGGTAAAAGAGGGAGAGGTGATGAAGGTGTAGGGGAAAAACTGCAACAGAAGAGTAAAAAAAATTCTGATATGGGAGGAAAAAAGTAGGATAATAAGTGAGAGGAAGGTTGAATAGAGGAGTAATGGGGAGGAAAGGAAAAGAGAGAGGAATTTCTAGCAGTGAGGAATGAGGCCAAAACCTACCGGAGATATAGTGTTGAGTGCCCCACCTGGGCCTCAGTAATTGTGTATGTGTATTTAGTGAGGGACCACCTCTGAGCTTTTCCTTCCACCTATTTCCCAGCATCGTGCCAAAGATTACCCAGTTATGACCATGCCCAACAGTGCAGGAGTTTTCTCCTTCACAACCGCAGCCCTCCTGGGACTAACCAAAATGATCGCCTTAGGACTTCCAAACTCACTCTGATACGTACACACACATATCCTAACAAGTATTAGCACACGTTCACATGCAGAGCATTCAAATACACGATTCTGTTCTGCTGCATCACCCCCACCCCTTTCTAAATACTCAAACGCAGACACACAGACACTGTTCGTGGCTCCAGTCTCACTCCCCGAGGGCTGTATCCCTGCCTGGAGGCTCACCAGGAAGCAAATACACACTAGTTATATTGCTATCGCCTCAGTTAACCTTGGTGTTTAATGATTAAAATCCACATGCGCATCAGGTTATACTGCTCCTACTTTTATTGTATTGTTTTGTTTTGTTTTGTTTTTTCAGTAAAAGCCACAAATGCTAGTAACACCACTATAATTCTGCTTTACCACCACGGAGGTATTTCTGTCCCCAATAATTGTTAGAGCAGAGTTTTAATAGGTGCCTAGGAGCTAATGAAAAGTACTACACACTGCACTGCTTTCTGGATATGAGCATGAATATGGGATGTTTATAATTAGTTAGGCCTCACTCAATATGTAGTTAATAGTATAGGCCTTGTGGCTTTTTGAAGAGGTATTATTTGAGATTTTAAGGCATTTTATGGTCACAGATGCCAGATTCTAGCCTTGATCTTACTGTGCATTTGTGAATAGAGGTTAGGAGAAACCATTAGTTGTTAAAATATCCTGTCGTCTTCAGTATCTAACACAATTTTCTATTTTTAGATGGGGTTTTTTGCACTTTCTTCCTTCATTATCGCCCTTTTTCTTTTCTTTCCTTTCGTTTTTTTTTTTGCAGGCAACAGCTGGAGGAAATGGCAGAAAAATTCAAATTTCCCACAGTCCACCAGTTTGCTGTTGAAATTCTGAGCAAAGATTCAACCCAGAGGCTGGCCTTGCTTCACCAGTATTACACTTCACTGAACCTCCCTGAGTTGGCTGATACGGTCAAAAACAACTTCCCACAACCTGTTTCAGCACAAGCCTCCCCCTTAGCTGATAACTCAGAGACCAAAAATCCACAAAAGGATGCTTCAAAAGCCACAAAAAATTTGACATTCACTCAAAAGAATTTCAGAACTAAACCTGAAACATCGCAAAAAACTCCTGTGCCACCAAAAAAGGCTAGAAACTCAAAAGGCAATACTCCAAAACCTCGCAAAAAGCAAAGAATATCACAAAGGAATGTGCTGGAACCTCTAAGTGATGTTCCAAGTCCTGAGTCAGAGGAGCAGGACGAGACGCACTGCAGTGCCAGAGGACTCAAGCGGACAAAGGGAGGTAGTGTTTCTACTTCTGGAGCCCACATAGCTGGTGGTGGTCTTGGCGGCGATCGAGTCAGCAGCAGTGGTCTTGGGTCTGGGGAGGCTTCTGCTCGCCTGAACTGCACAGACAGAGATACCCCTTCTTCTTCGGACCTCAGCCATGGCAGTTCCACCATGGTATCCAAACCCACAGCACGAGGAAAAGAGCAGGAGCAGAAGTCATCTTTGAGGATAAGTGAAACTTTGCAGAGGGAGCAGAGAGAAAATTCTCAGCCCCCTTCCATCTCCACTAATCGCTCCTACCTAACAGAGCTGATAGGAGACACCTCGATCCTAGATGACTTACTAAAACCCAAACCCAAGAGTACTCAACACATCCCAAAAACACCACCCGTAGCACCTGTAAGCACCAATCTTACCACGCCTTCACCGTCCGCACTCACTTCCCACTCTGATGCAACCTTACACACCCAAACTACACACCAGGTCGAAACAACAGCACGGGCATCGAAGGGCAGTCGCAAAGACTTCTGGGACATCCTGAATGAGGGTAATGAGGAGAGTATCAATAGATTAACAGATTTAGAAGTGCAGAGAGTTTGCATCACCACCAACTTTGCAGCTAGAACCGTGTCTGCGGAGAAGGACAGCAAGAGTCTCTGGAAAACTAATGACAAGTTCCTGTGGAAAAAATAGCATTTGAATTTGTATTAGTGAACAGTTTTGCAGATTTGTCTGCAAATTTTCATACTTTTCTTTTGTTTAAAACGATTGAATCTTTTAAATTGTCTTTTATTTTTACTTTTTAAAAAAGAGAACTCTCTTGTATGTTACTAAAATAAACTTCAGTGTAATCACTCTTGAAAGTATTTAGTTGAACGTGCATATACTTTTATGAAAATAGTTTCCCTGCTCTTCTTTTTTTTCTTTTTTTCTACACTGGCTGGGCACTATACTTTGTCGTCACAGTGGTAAGTTGTATATATGTATCATGTGATGACAACAGATAATTTCCATTACACTGGACTGTTTCCAACAGAGAAACAAAAAGTGGAACTTCAGGGCGAAGCTGACTCAGATCTCATCAAACATGGTTATGGTTTGGACTTAGCATAGGCAGGAGTGTATAGTGTCAGCCCTTTAGGCTGATCACACAGGTATAGTGGCTGATCAGCTGTTCCTAAATACAGCAACTGTGAAATGACTAAACTTTTCATTTGGTAGGTGGTTGGCATCTGGGACTACACGTTTTCTTTTTCTGCCAACCGGTGGTTGTTAAGGGGTTAACAACTGGCTTCTAGGCTTGTGTGACTGATATCATAATTGTCACCCAATAAGTGTTGGTGACTGTGCAGAGATACCACTTAAAACTCCTTAATGGCTGTTAGGTCTGTGTCACTCCACACCCGTTGCTGCCTCACACCTCCCAAGAGAGTGGACATTACATAATGTAGATGGTGATGTTTCCCTGCAGTCGTCTGCACTGTAATCTGAGCGCTCTGTGGGTCTGCTGAGTTGTGCCCCTCAGAGGGGAGAGCTGCTGTGCTATTAGTGTAATAACAATAAGCAATTCAAGACTTAAGTGGAGCAGCGAGATGAGTGATGGCAGGTAGTATTCATGCCCTTCCATTCACCCATCATCTGAAAATTTTCGTTGTAGTTGCATTTGTCAAATTCATCAAACTCTAAGCTTTGTCTTAATATGAAAAAAAAAAGGGTCATCTTGTTTGTTTGGGAGTGCACATTACTGTTCTGTTACACACAGCTGTGTTTGACCTCTTTCAGCTGTTGTGTTGATGTAAATGAAAGCTGCTCTGTTTAAGTGTTGTGCTCTGTGTAGCAGAAATGAGAAAGTGCGGAACATCACTGAACGTGCCTCAACAAATCATGCAGGTCGGTAAAGTGTGTGTGTGTGTGTCTGGGTGGTAGATCATGGCTATGTTTGCTAAATTAGAAGCCACACATCCGTCACACCTGTTTAATGAATCAAAAGCCTTTTCTCTTCCAAGTCCCCAAAACATTTTTCTCTCTTTGTTTCTGATTCATCCAAAACTGAGATTTGCAGATCCCTATCGTTTTTATCTTTTTGTGTTTACTGGCAATGGTGAAGCTCACTAACTGGCTTGCAGTGGTTCCAGGCTAATGGATGTCAGCTAGCATGGCTCAGTGGCAAACAAAGCTTTCATGTCCTTAGTACTAACTACATTATTATAACAAAGATCTGCTTCTGCTGCCATGACTTATAACTGACAATGTCTCAAATCAGTTGGATTATTGTATTTTATTACTTGCCATGGGAGGCCGTTTCCCACAGATGGAGCTACAAGAAATCCCACCAAAGAGGCTGACTGTTTTTCCAGTCCTCTCATTAGTTTCTTGTCTTTATGTGTCGAGGGAAGGTTGAGAAGTCTGTTTATATTTCCTGCCACAATAACCTGAGTGTCTGTAAGCCTGTAAAATGCAACACAGTCAAGCGAAGAGATGGCCCTGAACCTCTAAGTTTATTTTCACAGGTCAGACTGTCACACCTAGTTTGATTTGATTTGTAAAAAACTGAATGAGTGTTGTCACCCACTCTGACCTCAACCTGCAGTCATCTTTGGATCGGGTTTCTATAGGTTCACTCTGCAGTCTGTGAAGAACATCTGCAGGCTGTCACAGATTAAGAAATAGCTCATGTATAAATGCATAAAACGAAGCAACCAAAAGAATCTGCGCTACGAACTGCATCTGTTGTTTTAAAGACACTGTGAAATTTAAAAAAGAAAATAACATACACATTGAAAAAAAGTAATCCCAAGTCTTCAGCGTATGAATGTGATAAATGTTGATTTACAGTACTGTACAAAATAGTTCTTCGAGCAATAGTTCTTAAAGCTTTCTGAAGGTCAAAGTTTTTATGTGGACATTGACTGCTTTTACATTCATTTTCAGTCCAGTTCTTGGGTTTTTAAGTCGGTATAAGAATCATTCAAGCATTAAAAAGGCACCAAACTCAAAGGATGAACCAGTTTTGTATCTACACACATCTTATGGAGTGACTAATACAAATTTGACATTTTTGGTTCAAATTGTCAGTATTCACAGAGGAGCTCAGGAGAGAGGTACAACAGTAAAACATGACACAGGCTCTGTCATGGGGCTGCACTTCAGCCAGTAGTGTTGGTGATCTTGTCAGAACTGATGGAAATCTAAATGCAGAAAAGTACCATCAGATTTTGATCCACCATGTAGTACTATCCAGAAAGCATCTGATGAAACACACTGCCCGTGTGGTAAAAGCATAACTGGATAGAAAAATACACAATGCAAAAGGATCAGTCATGGACTGAACTCCCCAGAGCCCAGACCTTAACATCACCGAAGCAGTGTGGCGACAGCTTGGCAGAGAACAGAACAAACAGAATTGTACAAAGTCTGTTTTTGCCTTATTCACAGGTTTTCTGTTTATGTGTGCACCTGTTTCGATAAACATGACAAAATATCAAATATGGACAACTGTAACAATAAATGCTATAGTAAATTCTCTAAATGCATTACTTAAGACTGGATTAAATTAATTTATTCCTAGCACTGTTTTCTGACCTCATATTGTGGGAAAGGAAGGTGTGTGTATGTAGGTGCTAGTTCCTGCATTTATTATGCTGTATGTGCCAAGCCACATACAACATGTGTGGGTGTCAGAATTTCTTACTTAAGTCCCTCCAGCCACTATTTCCTGTACAGCGTAAAAAATTCCTGATCATGCAAAACACTCACATCCTTGGTTTAACTTGCATTTCACTGTGGCCTTAAAGGTTTTGTGCTCAAAAATCTTTTTAATCTGTCTTATTAGGACTGTGTGGGTGCAAATTAATCCCATTTGAGCAGTGAGCAAACACCCTACCCTCTTTTACCAGATCTTTAATGTTTGCACTTCTACTTAACCTTTCTAACCAACTTTTAATGAGTCAGAAAAGAGAAAAAATGCAAAAAACTTCTCACTATTTCAGTAAAACTCATCTAAACATCACAACTCTACAAACTAACTTGTTGGTTGGCTAAGAAAATTACTTATTAGGGCTTTTTACGAGCTCATAGAGGAAATCATAGTATATAATTCTCGTCAAAGTTCATGCAACACTATAGCTTATTTAAAAAATAAGCTGAAAATAAAGGTAACCATTAAGAAATCGTAAAAGAAACTTAGCTGACCATCATAGATGATAACGTGGAAACAGATAAATAGCTTCTATCCGAGGCCTATTAAAAAAAAAAAAAAAAAAGCACACATTTAGGTGACTCAGCAGGCAACAACTGTTTTGGAGGGATACAGAGTCCTCCTGTTACGGTAACAGGCAGAGGAGGTCTCGAAATGTGAAAAAGAACTCCCCCTTCATTACAAAATTACACACCATTTGCCCCTCATTCCTATCCAGTTGTCTGGGTAACTGCTAGCTGTAATTTGGGTTAATTCACTAGCTCCCGAGTCCTTCCTTTCCCCATTGTGCCCCATCATAAAAGAGATATAACACAGATGCACACACACAGATACACATGCACACACTTGTACAAACTAAGTTTCTAATGCAGTGACTCACACAGTAAGGGAGACTAATCCGCATTTTGTTTGCTTCCCCTCATCACGGCTGGAAATAGGCCATGTGTGGGAATATCAGTGTAGGAGATTCAGTGCAAATCTAAGCTTTAAGCTATAATCTTTTCATTCCTAGCACCTTTATCGAGCTGTTGCAATAATTTAGTTATTAAATTCTTTAGCTGGGGTTCTACTGTTGTCAAAAATTGTATAATATTTTTAAAGATTTGCACAAAAAGGACACTTATCCTTTCTGACCCTGCCCTGTGTTGAAGGTGGGAGAGATGGAAATGGGAGGGCTACTCTTTTTGCTGCTTTCAGAACAAAAGGAATGGAAAATTGTGTGTTTTCCCATGGGGTAAATATTGAGAGAGTAGAGATATAAACGCACGGAAGAAAGGCTTTTCTAAGCAGCCCGGGTCTCTGTTGCACTGCCAAAGGCCTGTGCGTCACTTGATCCATTGTTTAGTGTAGAGAGGTCTCGGTGAGCAAGCGGCTGCCTCCCCGCTCCAGCTGCAGACTCTCTACTGTTTATGTTTGCAGGGCCCTTCGCCTTGAAGTGAGGCTATACAAGCAAAGCCTAGCCATATGTGAGCACTGGGCCCTCAGAGAAGTTACTTGCCCTTTATTTTTCAAACCATCCATCTCTCTAAAACTCTCTCTGTCTCGTTTGTCCCTCTTCTTTCAGCTTGTTTGCTTTCCCTCGCTGACAGTCCAGCTCTTCCCTGACAGCCTGCTCTTTTGAAGAAGATGAAGGATTGGAATTATCTTCTTGAGTTTCAAAGAGCCCAGTCCTGGATGGCAGGAAAGCTGTAGGTATTATAACTGCTGGGAGAAATAATTACCCCCCCCCCCCAACTGCTCAGTGGGAATTAAATGTTCATGGGCTCAGCAAGAAAATCTGAAAAACAAGATTGGTAATTATGTCATAGAAATATTTCAGCTTCTATGAATGTTTGCCCATCAATACAGATGAGCATCACTCCAAAAAAGGCAACATGGAGTTAAAGGTATAGTATATACATCTGGGCTGTTTGGCCAGTCAAGTATGTAAGTGTATGGACTTTTTCAAAACTCCTTTATCCGGGTTAATTGCTACCTTCGTTTTACTTTGCAAGCACAAAGGTGGATAAAGTTCTAGTTTCAAACTAAACACTTGAGTCAACCTGGAATTTTTTTGTGTGTGAGCTTGGTTTAGTGTGTAAGTTTACGCATGTGTCGGAAGGTTAGTAGTGCTGACCTTGGCTTCTGGGTGGGCTGCAGTGGCAATGTGCTTGTCTTGGATCATCTTTGGACCCTTCTGTTTACTGAAACAACACGCAAGCAGTGTCCAGGGAGGAGAAAGGAGTCACACAGGGAGCATCCTCAAAGGCTCTCCTTTTCTTACCCGTGCTTCAACACACACGCACACACACACACTCACACACACGCATACACACAAACATAAATGTACGCACAAGAAGGTGTCTTCAAGACCCCTGACAACCCATGTCACCCATGGTCATCTTCTGCGATAAAACCTTTTTCTTGACCCCTTCCTTAATGAATTCATTATCTGCTGGAGGCTTTAGACACTCTGGGTTTAATATGTGTACCAAAATCTGACCTATCTGATGGTTAAAGCCCTCATTCTGCGTGTGTAGAAAGCTCTCCCACACACTGTCTGGAAAATAAGTGAGATATTAGCTTTGAGAACGGCACTTGACGTTAGAGAGGCTTTGTAAGGGAAACTATAAATTAAAAGGTGTCATAATTGTGCTGCCACCCATACCCATAAATCGCAGATCACCCCAGGTGAGGAAAGTCCCTGCTGTTGAACAACCCAGGTAAACATCCTTTGATTTCAGCTGCAGGTAACACACACGTTGCTCAGACTGCAGCTTTGAAAGTAGATGCATTTACACAGATATTTCAATTTAGCACGCATGATGGGAAACCCCCGGTGGCGGGGAACAGTGTTGTGATAAAAATGGTAATTTGACTACATTTGATCGCCGGATTTCTGCTGCAGCGCTATAGCTCTGGAATCCCAAGGCACGATGAAACCTTTACATTTCGTGCCCTCTAGTGGCCATGACGAATCTTTACACCATCACAACATCCACCCATCCGTATTCTTAACAGCTCAAGTTCAGGGTCTAACGGGGCCTGATGAACGATTAATAATAAATCACTCCAATGATTTATTACAGCTCGTAGTAGTTATGAAAAACACTACATAAATAAAATTCAGTTGACCTTAGAGAACTCTGAGAAGACATCAAATCACTCAGTTAAAACACATCTTTATTTTTCATGAAGTATGATTTACTAGTTACTCTTTTGTCACCCTGTTTGTGTTGGTATGATAAATACTCCTTTCTTTTTTCTTTCCTTTCATACATGTAAACGAATATACATAAACCAAAGAAAAAAACATTAAAAGAATTTAAACAACACGGTTAATTTACATCTGCAGTCCAGGCCAGGTTAGATTGAAGCTTTACCATGAACAATGATGTGCAACAAAACAAACAGCTCAGGTAGGAATACGTTAAAAGTGTCCACACACTTGATTTACCATCGGCCATTATTCGCGATGATCAATCAGGCAGCAATACATTTTTGATAATTTGATAATTTTAAAAGATTTTGTGGACGTGAGTTTGGCTCCTACACTACAGGGAGTGCAGAATTATTAGGCAAATGAGTATTTTGTCCACATCATCCTCTTCATGCATGTTGTCTTACTCCAAGCTGTATAGGCTCGAAAGCCTACTACCAATTAAGCATATTAGGTGATGTGCAACTCTGTAATGAGAAGGGGTGTGGTCTAATGACATCAACACCCTATATCAGGTGTGCATAATTATTAGGCACCGTCCTTTCCTTTGGCAAAATGGGTCAAAAGAAGGACTTGACAGGAACAGAAAAGTCAAAAATAGTGAGATATCTTGCAGAGGGATGCAGCAGTCTCAAAATTGCAAAGCTTCTGAAGCGTGATCATCGAACAATCAAGCGTTTCATTCAAAATAGTCAACAGGGTCGCAAGAAGCGTGTGGAAAAACCAAGGCGCAAAATAACTGCCCATGAACTGAGAAAAGTCAAGCGTGCAGCTGCCAAGATGCCACTTGCCACCAGTTTGGCCATATTTCAGAGCTGCAACATCACTGGAGTGCCCAAAAGCACAAGGTGTGCAATACTCAGAGACATGACCAAGGTAAGAAAGGCTGAAAGATGACCACCACTGAACAAGACACACAAGCTGAAACGTCAAGACTGGGCCAAGAAATATCTCAAGACTGGTTTTTCTAAGGTTTTATGGACTGATGAAATGAGAGTGAGTCTTGATGGGCCAGATGGATGGGCCCGTGGCTGGATTGGTAAAGGGCAGAGAGCTCCAGTCCGACTCAGACGCCAGCAAGGTGGAGGTGGAGTACTGGTTTGGGCTGGTATCATCAAAGATGAGCTTGTGGGGCCTTTTCGGGTTGAGTATGGAGTCAAGCTCAACTCCCAGTCCTACTGCCAGTTTCTGGAAGACACCTTCTTCAAGCAGTGGTACAGGAAGAAGTCTGCATCCTTCAAGAAAAACATGATTTTCATGCAGGACAATGCTCCATCACACGCGTCCAAGTACTCCACAGCGTGGCTGGCAAGAAAGGGTATAAAAGAAGAAAACTAATGACATGGCCACCTTGTTCACCTGATCTGAACCCCATTGAGAACCTGTGGTCCATCATCAAATGTGAGATTTACAAGGAGGGAAAACAGTACACCTCTCTGAACAGTGTCTGGGAGGCTGTGGTTGCTGCTGCACGCAATGTTGATGGTGAACAGATCAAAACACTGACAGAATCCATGGATGGCAGGCTTTTGAGTGTCCTTGCAAAGAAAGGTGGCTATATTGGTCGCTGATTTGTTTTTGTTTTGTTTTTGACTGTCAGAAATGTATATTTGTGAATGTGGAGATGTTATATTGGTGTCACTGGTAAAAATAAATAATTGAAATGGGTATATATTTGTTTTTTGTTAAGTTGCCTAATAATTATGCACAGTAATAGTCACCTGCACACACAGATATCCCCCTAAAATAGCTAAAACTAAAAACAAACTAAAAACTACTTCCAAAAACATTCAGCTTTGATATTAATGAGTTTTTTGGGTTCATTGAGAACATGGTTGTTGTTCAATAATAAAATTATTCCTCAAAAATACAACTTGCCTAATAATTCTGCACTCCCTGTATTTGTAGTTGCTGTGAATGTAAATCGAGGATTTTCTGTCTTAATATATTACAAAACCAAAGTCATATGTATCAATTACAGATAAACTGATGAGTTCACAGATTTATTTATTTTTTATCAATGTGAAAGTACATTCTGAGATTTTCTCTTACCATGAATATCCATACAAATCAGTGTATATGTTTCCTACAGTCATTGATTGATACCAAGAGAAGTGAACAGAGTTTTGATTTGTGAACAGTTCATTATTTTATTTTATTTTTTTTAAACATTCAGACTAGGAATAGACTATCTAAGCTCAGGGTCACTCTGACCTTCCTCCCCTTTCTCACTCCTTTTTTCTTATTCCCGACACTATCTCTCATGGGGAGGATCATTCATCACGGTTGTCTAAACACCCCTGTCTCCGTGTGATTAGTGACCCTTTTAGGTCAGACATCACTGAAGCACATGCTAATTAAAACAGCTGTGCATGTCAGCATATATACATACACAGATGAGGGAAGGTTTTGTATTCTTTAAACACTGTATATCATGCTGTCTGCAGCACACTGTCAAACTAATTTCTGAGGATGCAGGTAGAAGCTGATAAGTCTCTGTCCCGAACTCCTGCTGTGGATTAGAAAAGAGTCTGATTCTGAGATGATTGCGTCTTCCCATCACGCGAGCAAATGTTTTCTTGATTGCAGAGGAGAATAGAGGATGCTAATGACAGTTAAAAGTGTGTGTGTGTGTGTGTGTGTGTGTGTGTGTGTGTGTGTGTGTGTGTGTGTGTGTGTGTGTGTGCGCGCGCGTACGGATGTGTAGGAGTGAATTAATGGAACAAGACAGGTCCTTCCGTTTAGCAGATAAGGTGTCATTATTATTATTATTACTCATATCTCTACAAGATATGTAGACACACACACACAGACACACACGCACACATTTGTCACTGCTATCAGTGCTTAGTCACGTATGAGAAAGTTATGTAAATTTTAACCTTGAATTGCATCAGAATTATTAACTGTGTGGAGTAAGAGATTTATATCTGAACCGTAAAACTGAAGGTGCAAAGAAGGAGAAACACGACATCATTTTTCTATTGACAAGAACACTCATAAATAAGTTTTGGGGATTTACTTAAAAAGGTTATGTTAAGTGGTTCCACACACCTATGTTAACTCCTAACAAACAGCTTGAGTTTACTTGAGTAATAGTCTGATTACAACAAAAAGCAGTGCTTTGGCAAGTTAACAGTTACTTTGCATTTGGGTGGAATAACTTGACCTGAGGGGTTTTTTTTAAAGCAAATTGAAAAGCTTGTTTTTGAGTGCACAGTATTACATGAAATAACACTAATTACTCAAGTAAACTTGAAAAGCACCATTTGTTCAGTAACAATATTGTTTAAAACCAACAATGGTGATATTTCATTTATTTGAGTGAACAAACAACATGCATCAGTCCCTATAAGATGAAGACGTGGAGATTAAATTAAGAATGTAATTTATAGACATGTGTGTTTTACATGGAAACAGTTCAGACAGTACTACTGCATTCATATTAATACAGTTAGTTCCATAAGTATTTGGACAGTGAGACAATTTTGCCTCTATACACCATGACAGTGGAGTTTAAATCAAACAATTAAGATGTGATGGAAGTGCAGACTTTCACCTTTAATTCAGGGGCTGTTTGACAAAGGCAATGCATTAACTGTGTAGATGTTATAACTTTTTTTTTTTTTTAGTACACAACCAGTTTTGTCAGTCAACTGTAAAAATTAATTGGGCAGGCGAGGCCTGTTCCAGTGTTATTCTGAAGCGGATTCTGAGTGTTGAATGTGGATTTAGTAACTGTTCACTGGAATTTCAAAGATGTCAGTACAAGTAAGGGAGGCCATAGACTGAAAAAACAAACAAACAAAATCATCCGAGAGATAGCAAAAACTTCAGGAGTGACCAAACACTGACCGGCTCAAGAACACCAAAATGCCTGAAAGACCACACAAAGATTACAAAAGTAGGCGATGGCAGAATCATTTTGATGGTTAAACAAAAAAAAAAAAAAAAAAAGGAAGAAAGAAACCTTTTCAACATCAACCCAGGTCGAGAACACTCTCAAGGTGGTAGGTGCATCTAAGTCTACAATCAAGACATGCCTTCATGAACATAAATACAGAGGGTTTATAGCAAGATGCAAATCGCTGTTTACAGTCAAGAACAAGAAAACCTGATTAGACTTTCCCAGAAAGCATCTAAACGAACCTGCATAGCTCCACAAAAAAAATAATCAGTCTTCGGACAGATGAAACCAAGATTAACCTGTTGATGGAAAAAGAAAAGCAAGGGGAGAAGAACTTATGATCTGAAGCACACCAGCATGTCTGTCACACATGGAGGCAATGTTACAGCCTGGGCATGTTGGACTGTCTTTTGAACTGACTTACAACTGTGTATTGATGATGTAACAGTTCTCAGATTCGACCAAGTGCTGCAAAAAACAGACTGCACGGTGCTTCATGGTGTAAATGGACCCAAAGCATACTGCTAAAGCAGAGTTTCTTAATGGGATATTCTTAAATAAACAAATCAGTTACCTGATCTTAAGCCAACAGAGCATGCTTTTAAATTGCTTTTTAATAATTCGTTTATTATCGTGGCTCAAGAGTTGGGAGTTTGTTTTGTAATCGAGTCTCGGTCGTTGTGTCAGTGGGCAAGACACTTCACCTACTGCCTACTGGATTTGGCCAGAGGGGCCGATGGTGCGATATGGCAGCCTCGCTTCTGTCAGTCTGCCCCAGGGCAGCTGTGGCTGCAATTGTAGCTCGCCTCTACCAGTGTGTGAATGTGAGAGTGAATGAATAGTGGAATTGTAAAGCGCTTTGAGGAAAAGCGCTATATAACTACAATCCATTATTATTATTATTATTAATTCCTAAACAGTTTGTTAAACCCCTTGAATTAAAGCCAAAAGTCTACGCTTCAATCACATCTTCACTCACTGATTTAAAACCCACTGTGGTGTTGTACAGAGGCAAAATTACTAAAACACTGTCACCGCATACAATATACACAATATGCACACAATAAGCACAGTAAATAATGATACTTTCACAAAACATCCATTACTTACATGATAATGCTGCATAAAAATACATAATACATTTATTTATGGCTAGAAATATTTCATACAAACTTCTCCATGTTTATTTCTGGCGTTGATTTTGATTTAGACCAATCCAGCCTGCATTCGTTTTTGCTTGGCGTAGTCTTGTATGCCTTGAATCATAGGTTCTGCATAGAGAATCTTTAGTGGAATAGTCTGCAGCAACCAGCCCTGTACACACATGCACACACACATACAAACAATACTGCAGGTCAGGCTCTTGGTGGCAGTTTTTGGCATTATGTTTGTGACTCTAAGTCTTACCAGAACTGTATGACAGATGCTTCCATTTGTTTTGTCTCCAGCACTGACGTACTGCAGTGAATATTTTACAAAGTCTTCTGGTAAAAAAGTTATCATGTTAGTTTTTTGGAACCCAGCCATTCGAGTGGATACCCCGAATGGAGCCACTGACTGAAAACAGTGCATGAGAGGGAAAGATTTAGGACAAGAGGACAAGAAATAAAAGACTTTAAAGTTAGTTTAAAGAAAATAATTGCTTTCGTTTCATAAAACTTGAGATGATGTCTGAGTGAGGATCAAAATACCTGGATAATAATCCCCTTATCTTTGTATTCAGCTTGTAGACCTTGAGAAAATCTTTCCACAAACACCTATAAGAACGCAAATTAAAATGTGAAGGATCATACGTCGCCTGGGCAGAGAGACTTAAAAGTGTGCCGCTGATGTGAAACTTGCCTTTGATGCAGCATACAGGGTGTACATGGGAAATGGGATAGAAGCAATTCCAGAAGAAACATTCAATATCATCCCTTTCCCTCTATAAATACAATAAACATACAAACAGATATAAATAATTAAACAACACTTATGAGCACAACTTCAGTATTAATTAGCATGTTATAATCCATCACTTTACACATTACATCTAATGAAGAAAACATGGGTAGGAAACCTGTTTGCCATGCCTGGGAGAATAATTTTGCACATCTGGAAACAAAAGAAAATAAGTTCAGACTTGAGTCATATGAAGCAATGAAAAGCATTAACTTGTTTTAGAACAATACAAATAATCCTTAAAAAACAGGGGTGTCAAACAAAATGCCCGGGGACCAGAACTGGGCCGGCAAAGACTCCAATCCGACCACTGGACAGCTTTAGAAAATGTAAAGGATGGCATAAAATGTGGAGTTTTAACTATATTTTAACTCTATACAAAAGTATGTAAATAACAGAAAAGTCCCCGTTCATTCACTATTAACTATAAAAAAATGTTTGGGTGCACAGTAAAAAAAGATAATAAACAAAGAACATTTTTTGCAAATTAACAAAAACTTTGTGCTTTATAATTACAGGACAGTCTGGGTGAAGCTACCGAAACTTTGTCTGTAATTTAATTTATTACTTTATGTCGTTTTTATGTAGAAAACTGAGACATACTGCTGAAATCATACTTCCATATCTCAGGAATTTGTTTTAAACTTCTTTAAAATGACAGAAAGGGGAAGTTCATTGATCTGGCCCACTTAAGATCATAGTGGGCTGTATGTGCCACTCAGGGTAAAACGACTTTGACAACCCTGCTCTACAAAATCCTTTACATGCGCTTCCTTTACTGGCAAACCCTCTCAGATTATACTGATGATTATATACTGTCTTCATCAATAAACAATCAATATGAACTTAAATTCATTGTTTTGTAGTAACAATAAAACTATGATCTTACCTTGGCCATCGTCTTCACATTGCAGTTTATCACTTTGGTAATTGTCTGAAAACATAGATGAACATGGGTCTCAGATAATTTCTTTATTTATATCTAAAGAAATGTATTTGGAGCTAAAATGCTCTTCTAAAAACATGTTATTATAAACTGAACCCTCTGAGGTTCAACATCAGGATGCTATCTGCTGTCAAACTTACTACCAATAAAAGTAATAATTATGCAAATGGGGTCAATCCAAACAATCTATAGTTAGTCATAATGTTGTAGTGGTATTTTCTTTTTTGTTTTTACTTATTGTACATCTGTGGAGTCGTGCACAAGGTCCTGGATCTGTTTATTATACATTTGCACACATATGTAGGTGATGCTATTATATCTGCCAAAGCCATAAAGAGAGTCATACAGAAATCACAGCTAGCAGGTGAGCATGGATGATTTTTTTAGAGCCTAATCATCAATGGGTTTTAATAAGGAACAACAAATATAACCATAATGTGCTTGTACATATACACAAAAAACTAAACACCTTTAAGTATAAGCTGCTGAGGTACTACTGACCTTGTCCAGCTCATCATACTCAAGGAATCTGTAGGGAATGAAGCAAGGCAGCGTTCCTACATTGTTGACTGGGGTAGAAAAAAGCGTGGAAAATAACTGATATTATTTTCTTAAATAATTAGGGTTTTTTCCCCATGTTTTTGTCTCTAAACACAAAGTGCCTGTGTTGATTTGCAAATTTTATAAATTTGTGTTTCATTTACAGTTGAACATAGAAAAAATATGTCGAATGTTTAAAATGACCATTTCATGAATAGTGTTAGCTCACTGTGAATGACATGTCTCAAAAATGTTGGAATGGTGGCAGCAAAAGGCTGGAAAAGTAAATGATACTAAAAAGAAACAACTGGAGGAATGTTTTGCGGCTGATTAGATTGATCGGTAACAGGTTGGTTGTCTTTTTTTGGGGGAAATCTTTGCATGTTCCAGCAAAATATTGATCAACTCGATTCTGCATCAACTACAACTGCATTGTCTGGGTGCTGACAGGCCTGCCGATCTTCCATAACTTTCACCAAAAAAATATGACAAAGGAGATCCAGGGCTGTTGAGCAGCTAGAATCCTATATCGGACAAAACATGGAACAACATTCATCTCCCAAAATTCCACAGTCTGTAAAATCAGCAGATTTACAAATTGTTCTTAAAAGAAGAGGGGCTGCTACACTGCAGTAAACATGGCTCTGCCCCAGCTTAGTGCTTAAAAGCTAATGTTTTTCTTAAAATGGTGTTTTAAAAATGAAGATGTTTTGTTGTAAATAAAATATGGGCTCATGAGATTTGCAAATCATTGGATTGTGTTTCTATTTACGCAGCATGCCATCTTTTTTGGAACTGGATTTTGTATGGAGGCACAAATAAAAGCTCACCTAAAACTCCTATGTTGAGGTCCTTCAGTTGCTCTTCAATTTCACTAAAGATATTTTCTTTGGTAAAATCTGTTGCTATCACTTTCACCCTCTGCCCTGTGGCTTCTCCTGTGAACAATGAAAAGACAAATATTGTGCACCGTTTGCCTGGATCAACAGCATATTAGCAGATATCATACATTTTAGGAAGCAAAGAAAATAAAACATGCACATAGATACCTATCTCTTTAGCCACTTGATCCAGTTTTGCTTTGGTTCTGCTCATGACTACAATGTTCATTCCCCGCTGAGCTAGCTGAGATGCAATAGCGATAGTGGAAAAGTACATATGAAAACACAGTTACACAGCAAAAAGTAGCAAGTGTGCCTCAAAGGAACAGTAGTTTAACTATGGTGTGCTCATTTCAAATTATTATACATATAAGTATTTGCTAAAATATAAAAAGATATTATGTACAGTATGTGTATTAGTTTTGTTTTATGAGAACACAAGCAGAGTTATTTAAACAGTCACTTACTGCAAATGCATATGCTCTTCCTATTCCTTCTGAAGAACCAGTCACCACTGAAAGGAGGATGGAGAGACTGAAAATTACAAATGAATCCCTCATCAAATCTCCTGCAGTTTCCATTCTGACCACTAGAGGCACTGTACTGCACAGAACAGTACAGTAATGCACTGCCTTACCCATCTTCCTCTGCTTTCAGCCAAATCCCAGGATCGTTTTATTATTTGTTTACATTAGTTTAATCCTCACTCCATTCTGTTCGTACAAACTGTGCTAAAACAGCATGTTCCCCTGGTGTGATAAAGAACTGATGGGAACAGCTTGTTTCTGAGTGTTCACTGCTCTCCCATTTCCTCCTGACCCTTATTACAAAGATCACAGGCTGTTTTCATCACCGTTTTCAGGCCTAAATGAGAATTCATATCTAATTATGTTTTACAGCACTGAGAAAATTGTGTAAAGCCATTAAAACATTAAAAAGATCCCATGGTTTGAAGTGTTGTTAGCACAGGGGGGAAATGAATAATGTGACACTGCCTATTAACTACTGAAACAGGAACTGAAATTAAGCCTCCGTTTTAATTTGTTCAGCTGAACAAATAAATTGAATTCACACTTTTACTACTTAATTAGGAAAGTATCAAATGACAAAGAAACCTCACATTGAGCCTCAGTTTTATGAAATGCAATCCGCTACAAGTTTTGTCATTTATATTTCTTCTTTAGTGAAAACCACAGTATACACAAACAGGCAGCAGTATGTTCAAATAGGGCTTTCCCATGTAGATATACACACTCAACTATAAAAAAACAAAAACAAACAAACAACCCAATTATATCAACTTAAGAACTACATTCAAGACAATGAAACAATGAAAATAACCAAACTGAGCATGTGTGGTGAGGTTATGTGATGAGAAGTGGACGTTTTGATTTTAATATATGGTGCTCATGTTAAACATGATCAAAGTTTTAAATAATATAGTCAACATAAGTAAAAGTTACCGCAGTGAACCAAAAGCTCAAGTTTCAGAATGCTCTAAATGCTCTAAGCCAGGAGAGTCAAACACAAGGCCTGAGGACCAGAATTGGCCCAGCAAAAACTGCAATTTGGCCCACTGGATAGCATTGGAAATTTTAGTTTTTTCAAATAAGTTTTATAATGTTTCCTGTTGATAAAGACGTCCCCATGTCTATTCATCCTGCACCAAATAATTAAGTATTAAATAAACAATTAGATGACAGAAAAACTCCACTTTTTTTTATATTCATCTATAATACAAATTTCTGTTGTTAAACTTCCTTCGACTGACAGAAATGAGAGTTTCTTTGTACCAGCCCACTTATGGTAAGTTCAAAGTGAGTTGTGTGTGATTCTCAATGTTTGCATGGAGCAATCAGTACAAAACAAACAAAAAACTCGAAAAGAGTGCGGTCTTAACGGGAGAGGCACTAAAACTGTGATCATCTGCACTATGCCCCAGGAGAAGATAAGGATTATTACTCTAACATTAGTAAACACATCCGCTTTATAAAAGAACATCAACTAAGCACACACAAGCACAAAATCCATTTAGTGATTATCTGGAAAGAAAACTATAAATGCTCAGGCAAATGGTCCTAACAGGTATTCAGTCAGTTTTTTTTTTTTTTTTTTTTTTTTTTAAGCCCACCGTTTTCTGCTTGATCATAAAAATTCTACTATTCATCCATCCATCTTCTGCTTATCTGGGGCTGGGTTGCGGGTAGCAGCCTAACCAGAGAAGCCCAGCAATCGCTCTCCCCGGCTACCTCCTCCAGCTTATCCGGAAAACACCAAGGCGTTCCCATGCCAGTCCGAGAGATATACAGTGGCTTGCAAACGTATTCGGCCCCCTTGAACTTTTAGAATAGAATAGAATAGAATTCAACTTTATTGTCATTGCACATGCACAGGTACAGGGCAACGAAATGCAGTTTGCATCCATCCAGAAGTGCTTTAGTGATATAGATATATTACAATATATATTAGCAATAATATAGATATGTGAGTATATTAGAGAAATGGGTCTATTATGGAATGTTATAATGTACACGGTATGAAGTATGTTGTGAATATTCTATAACTATAGGTTATAGTTTTCCACATTTTGTCACATTACAGCCACAAACATGAATCAATCTTGTTGGAATTCCACGTGAAAGACCAATACAAAGTGGTGTACACGTGAGAAGTGGAACGAAAATCATACATGATTCCAAACTTTTTTTTTTTTTTTTTTTTTTTACACATAAATAACTGAAAAGTGGGGTGTGCGTAATTATTCAGCCTCCTGAGTCAATACTTTGTAGAACCACCTTTTACTGCAATTACAGCTGCCAGTCTTTTAGGGTCTGTCTCTACCAGCTTTGCACATCTAGAGACTGAAATCCTTGCCCATTCTTCTTTGCAAAACAGCTCCAGCTCAGTCAGATTAGATTGACAGCGTTTGTGAACAGCAGTTCTCAGATCTTGTCACAGATTCTCGATTGGATTTAGATCTGGACTTTGACTGGGCCATTCTAACACATGGATATGTTTTGTTATAAACCATTCCATTGTTGCCCTGGCTTTACGTTTAGGGTCGTTGTCCTGCTGGAAGGTGAACCTCCGCCCCAGTCTCAAGTCTTTTGCAGACTCCAAGAGGTTTTCTTCCAAGATTGCCCTGTATTTGGCTCCATCCATCTTCCCATCAACTCTGACCAGCTTCCCTGTCCCTGCTGAAGAGAAGCACCCCCAGAGCATGATGCTGCCACCACCATATTTGACAGACAAATTCCCCCACCTGAGCTATAGATCTCTGCAGCTCGTCCACAGTCACCATGGGCCTCTTGGCTGCATTTCTGATCAGCGCTCACCTTGTTCGGCCTGTGAGTTTAGGTGGACAGCCTTGTCTCGGTAGGTTTACAGTTGTGCCATACTCCTTCCATTTCTGAATGATCGCTTGAACAGTGCTCTGTGGGATGTTCAAGGCTTGGGAAACCTTTTTGCAGCCTAAGTCTGCTTTAAATTTCTCAATAACTTTGTCCCTGACCTGTCTGGTGTGTTCTTTGGACTTCATGGTGTTGTTGCTCCCAATATTCTCTTAGACAACTTCTGAGGCCGTCACAGAGCAGCTGTATTTGTACTGACATTAGATTACGCACAGGTGCACTCTGTTTAGTCATTAGCACTCATCAGGCAATGTCTATGGACAACTGACTGCACTCAGACCAAAGGGGGCTGAATAATTACGCACACCCCACTTTGCAGTTATTTATTTGTAAAAAATGTTTGGAATCATGTATGATTTTCGTTCCACTTCTCACGTGTACACCACTTTGTATTGGTCTTTCACGTGGAATTCCAATAAAATTGATTCATGTTTGTAGCTGTAATGTGACAACATGTGGGAAAGTTCAAGGGGGCCGAATACTTTTGCAAGCCACTGTAATCTCTCCAGCGTGTCCTGTGTCTGCTTCAGGGCCTGCCCCCGATGGGACATGCCCGGAACACCTCACCCAGGAGGCAATATTATTTATATAGCGCCAAATCTCAACAATATAAAGGCACTTTATATTGTAAAGAAAACAGAGAAAACCCCAATATTCATACGAAATCATATGACCCCTTACGAGCAGGCATTTTGGCGACAGTGGGAAGGAAAAACTCCCTTTTAACAGGAAGAAACCTCCAACAGAACCAGGCTAAGGGAGGGGCAGCCAAAGACAGGACAAAGACATGCTGTTGAAGAGAGTCAGAGAATAATAATAATAACTAATAATTAATACAGAGGGGTGTATAAACACATAGTGAATTTAAAAATGTGACTGAAGAAGAAACAATGCATCATGGGAATCCCCCAGCGGCCTAGATCTATTGCAGCATAACTAACAGAGGATTCAGGGTCACCTGATCCAGTCCTAACTATATGCTTTATCAAAAAAGGAACATCTTAAGCCTAATCTTAAAAGTACAGAGGCTGTCTGTCCCCTAAATTCAAACTCGAAGCTGGTTCCATAGAAGACAGACTTGAAAGCTGAAGGCTCTGCCTCCCATTCTACTTTTGAATACTCTAGGAACCACAAGCAAGCCCGCAGTCCTAGAGCAAAATGCTGTAATGGGGGTGATATGGTACTATCAGGTCATTAAGATAAGATGGGGCCTGATTATTCAAGACCTTGTATGTGAGGAGTACATACAAATTTAAATTCGATTCTGGATTTAATGGTGAGTCATTGAAGAAAAGCCACTATATTAGAAACATGTGCTCTCTTTCTTACTATAACTGCAAATTAGAACAATTAACTTTTCACATAGTAACAAGATTTTATAATGCTATAACACAAAAGAATAAAATAGTGTTATATTGTTCCCTTGGTAGAGTGGCAAAAATAGGCTGCCTTAGTCAATGTCCTTTTATTTTGTCTGCAGAAACTGAGTTACTGTTATTTAAGTTTACACAAACTTTATCTAGACTAACCTCAAATCTGGTGTTTCAATATTCCTTGATTACTCAAATATTTTTTAATTCAATTGCAACAAACCTGAAATACACAATGTATGTTTTTGTTTTTGTTTTTTTGGGTTTTTTTTTTTTACAATTTTTGCATCCACCAAAATACAGTGGAGGTGAAAGGAGAGCATTTATTTAAAATACTTGCCAATGGACAGGAACCATTTGAATAATCCCTATGAAAACATGAACTATGTGAAACACAGATTGTCCTGTATCATGATTTTTAAAGAAGAAACATTACAAGATGTACCCAAAAAGTTGATTCTCTTCATCTGGACGTAGTATTTTCAGTGTGAGTTCTTTGGTCTCAACTGCCTGCAAATTTTTCCAACCTTATAAACAGCACATTTGCGTAATGGCTTAAACTAGCACTACTGGCGAAAAATGGGCTGTGAGATCAGTTTCTTGATCATTAACATGCAAATTGTAATGACCATTGATCAGCAATGATTGATCAATGGTCCTATGTACCACAGAAGAGCTAACTTGTCAGGCCAGGACTCCACAGTCTATTCACACCTTCTGAATTGAGGAGGGGGCCTAAGGGTACATCTTTCCCCATCTCACAATGCTCTGTGAATGGCACTCATGACCATTGATCAGTGGTCTTTGATCAGTAGTTGTTGATCATTGGTTGTAAAAATTTCCATATTAATGATCAAGAAACTGACTGCACATGCCATTGTTCACCAGTAGTGCTAGTTTATGTCACTGCTGCAGCGGGAGTTGTGTGGGGTTGAAGGGAAAAGGACCCAATCGCAGGCACTGACGATGCAATGAGTGGGCTTTATTTACATGAGGTGATAATACAGACAGAACAGAGATGGGATGGACGGAAACTAAGAACAAACCTAAACAAATATGAAACCATAACTCAGAGGAAAACATACGTGGTGGAACACGGGATGACACGTGGAGGTAACACAGACGAACCAGCGATGAGCACACACTATAAATACACACAGAGGAAAATGCAGAATGGCAAACAGGAGGGCTGAACCTAATTGACCTGATGAGACAGGGGAAACGTGAGCTGAACACACTGACATACAGTGGGGCAAAAAAGTATTTAGTCAGCCACCGATTGTGCAAGTTCCCCCACTTAAAATGATGACAGAGGTCAGTAATTTGCACCAGAGGTACACTTCAACTGTGAGAGACAGAATGTGAAAAAAAAAAATCCATGAATTCACATGGTAGGATTTGTAAGGAATTTATTCGTAAATTAGGGTGGAAAATAAGTATTTGGTCACCTCAAACAAGGAAAATCTCTGGCTCTCACAGACCTGTAACGTCTTCTGTAAGAAGCTTTTCTGTCCCCCACTCATTACCTGTATGAATGGCACCTGTTTGAACTCATCATCTGTATAAAAGACACCTGTCCACAGCCTCAAACAGTCAGACTCCAAACTCCGCCATGGCCAAGACCAAAGAGCTTTCAAAGGACACCAGGAAAAGTATTGTAGACCTGCACCAGACTGGGAAGAGTGAATCTACAATAGGCAAGCAGCTTGGTGTGAAAAAATCAACTGTGGGAGCAATCATCAGAAAATGGAAGACATACAAGACCACTGATAATCTCCCTCGATCTGGGGCTCCACGCAAGATCTCATCCCATGGGGTCACAATGATCATGAGAACGGTGAGCAAAGATCCCAGAACCACACGGGGGGACCTGGTGAATGACCTGCAGAGAGCTGGGACCAAAGTAACAAAGGTCACCATCAGTAACACACTACAACGGCAGGGAATCAAATCCCGCAGTGCCAGACGTGTTCCGCTGCTGAAGCCAGTGCATGTCCAGGCCCGTCTGAAGTTTGCCAGAGAGCACATGGATGATACAGCAGAGGATTGGGAGAATGTCATGTGGTCAGATGAAACCAAAGTAGAACTTTTTGGTATAAACTCAACTCGTCGTGTTTGGAGGAAGAAGAATACTGAGTTGCATCCCAAGAACACCATACCTACTGTGAAGCATGGGGGTGGAAACATCATGCTATGGGGCTGTTTTTCTGCCAAGGGGACAGGACGACTGATCCGTGTTAAGGACAGAATGAATGGGGCCATGTATCGTGAGATTTTGAGCCAAAACCTCCTTCCATCAGTGAGAACTTTGAAGATGAAACGAGGCTGGGTCTTCCAACATGACAATGATCCATAACACACCGCCCGGGCAACAAAGG
This sequence comes from Simochromis diagramma, assembly GCF_900408965.1. Classification (NCBI taxonomy): domain Eukaryota; kingdom Metazoa; phylum Chordata; class Actinopteri; order Cichliformes; family Cichlidae; genus Simochromis; species Simochromis diagramma. The sequence goes on along the minus strand of NW_024387200.1, from coordinate 8,946,099 downwards.
AGTGGCTCCGTAAGAAGCATTTGAAAGTCCTGGAGTGGCCTAGCCAGTCTCCAGACCTCAACCCCATAGAAAATCTGTGGCGGGAGTTGAAAGTCCGTGTTGCTCGGCGACAGCCCCAAAACATCACTGCTCTCGAGAAGATCTGCATGGAGGAATGGGCCAAAACATAACTTAAACAAAACAATATTGTGGCAAGCTCAGACAAGTAGGAGACGAAGACTTCTGTATTCAACTTGCTATTCCTGCATTAGCTGTAATGCTAAACTACAGCGAGCAAAGCCTTTAATTAGGATCGCTCCGTCATACACCACAGCAGTGAGAGGTGGTAAACGGACACAGCAGTCTAACTCACGGTGCTCCGCTGGCCACACCAAACACAGAAAACACAGCAGCTGTAATTTTACACAAAAATGGCAAATCAACACCTGATAACTGTAACTGCCATTACAACAATACAACTTAGAACACGTTAACATCAGATATACGTGTTCTAAGTTGTCCTCTAGCCAGCGGCCCTTTCCCCTAGCCCACTACAATATATTTAAAATCTATTTGTGATATTTAATGAAAAATATGAAACAACATTTTCATAAATTAAAAGGGTCCTTAGCTGGTAATGTTCTTTGAAGAACCATAGAGTCTTTAAAAAGAACCATTTAAGAACCATTATTTTTCTGAGAGTGAAGAAACACAGCATTATGTAGTTATATAACATTTCTTTATAAAAAAAAATTGGATTCCTCTGTGACAAACTGAATAAAATCAACATGCCCAAAATAATTTGAAACCAGACATGACTGTGACATTTTCCTTTATGCAAATGAGCTCTGTGAACTGCAGCAGCCTGTGGAGGCTTCTCTTCAAAGACAAATGTGCTGTTGTGTGAGAGTGATGCAGCAAGAAAGACTGTCATTTAAAAGCCAGCAGGATAGTAAAACTGGAAGCCAACTTAAGACATTTTCCAATATTAAATTAATGTTGAGCCTATGCACTCAACAAGGGCAACAAGGGAATAGAAAGTCTATTTGTCCCCATTGTTAACAGTGTTTCTAAGTGCCATATTTGTCCACTTTATACAAAAACTGTGTGGTCTCACAAAGCTCGCCACAGTTACTTCACTTTAATATGTCACAGCGAGTTCATTGTACTCTATTGTCAGAGTTGAGTAGCTTGCCATCACCAGTGTGTGAATGTGTGTGTGAATGGGTGGGTGACTGGATGTGTAAAGCGCTATACAAATACAGGCCATTTACCATTTACCATTTGAGTAAATAAATACTGAAGGATGACACAATGTTTAGACACAGTGTTTGCAATGTTGCCTCTGTCCACCAGCGCAGCGGATTTTAAATCAAATAACATAAATGTGATTTAAGGGCAGAATTTCATCTTTAATTCAAGTGGTTTAACAAAACTTTTAGGAATCACAGTCGTCATTGTGCATAGTTCCCTGTGTTTAGAAACTCAAAAAGCTGGACAAACTAAGATCATTTTAAGTTATATTGAAATCTTGTGGACATCACCAGATGTTAATGCTTTGCTCAGGCCTTAACTGCAACTACATTCAGTTTGCTTTTCTCTCTACCTTCAGATTTTATTTTCAGTAACTAAAAAACATGCTCTATTCGACTAATATCAAATGAATTATTTGTCTATTGAAGAGTATCCCATTACTTTGGCTTGAGAAACTCTTGGGTTGCTTTTGCAACATGCTTTGGGTCATTATCTATTTGCACTGCCTGATAGGTTATGCAGCACATGGCTGAATCTGAGCAGAGCGTATAGCCCTGCACACTAAATAATTCATCCTTCTACATTTATCAGTCACATTATCAGTAAACAATAGTGATTCACTCACAATTAGAACCATACACACACATGTCGTAATAATGCCCCTACCTGGTCAGAGGGCCCGGTGGCGCCAGTGTCCGGCAGCCTCGCCTCCGTCAGTGCGCCCCAGGGCAGCTGTGGCTACAATGTAGCTTGCCATCACCAGTGTGTGAATGTGTGTGTGAATGGGTGAATGACTGAATGTAGTGTAAAGCGCTTTGGAGTCCTTAGGGACTGAGGAAAGCGCTATACAAATGCAGGCCATTTACCATTTACCATCTTTGTCAGATAAGGCGGTATGCTTCAAATCACGAGCAGTTTCCCTTGCTATCGTTCTGGTACAAGTTAAGTTGAGTTTCATCTATCTGGTTTGCAGGCTCTGCTAGATGTTTTTTGGCCTTACTGTTTCTGTGTATGACCAGTGATTTGCATCTCGGTGTAAACCCTCTGTAATTACATTCATGAAAGCATCTCTTGATTGTACCTCTTGATGATGATTCACGTACCACCTTAAAAGTGTTCTTACCTTGGTTAGATGTTGTGTTTGGGTGCTGCTGAGCTGCCCAGTGCCTTCACAACTGATGGTTAGGTTACTCCTGCATTTTTAGTGTCTCTCTGGCAAGCTTTTTTTGGTTGTTCAGCCTAGTGATTCCCTCCTTCACTTGCACTGACATCTTATTGGTGGACAGCTACCAAATACAAGTACAGCACTTATATTTGAAAAGCCCACATCTCTTATCTGCCTAATTATTATGAAAGGAAAAAAGAAAATGCCTCACCTGATAGTGAAATAGTTAATTGTCCTAATTATTTGTGAGCTTCTAAAAAATGGGGCATTACCATTTGAGTAACTTATTCTTTGTTATCAATAGATCCATGCACATGCACAACACCGCTTAGGCTTCTTGAAACTAAAAACATTTAAAAGGTCTGAAGAGGGATACAAATGGGGCTTTCCAATTATTGGGAGAAATAATTGGATAGGGGTGTCATTTATGCAGCCTAGAACGTGCTGTTCAGATGTTATTCCTCTGTGACGGAATGGAATGAAAGTGGGAAGGAAAGTGGGCTTTGGGAAGAAAAGCAAGATCAGCCCAGTGTTTTTATTAGGCTTCTTTGAGCACTGTGAGAGAATAACCCCTTCAGAAGATGCCAAAGCAAACCTCTTGAGTGAATGAAACTGCTTCTGGACCTGCATAGGAATGTCACAAGGAGATTGACAAGAGAGCCAGTATTTGCTCATATCCTCAGCCGCCTTTAAGTTGACTCTATTCTGTAGTTTCATTTGGAGTGTTTAAGTTAGATTTGTTGTACCCACTTCGAATGTAAAAGCTTCCTGCTTATTATTCTTAATCCTGTATATCCACTCACTACAAAAACACTTCAGGGTAAAATGTTTTGGGAAAACACTGAAAAACATGATTGGTTTAAATCAAACCTTCAACAGTAATTTGCCGTTTTCAACCCAAAGGTTTGGCTTTACTTGTCTGTTCTTGAAATCTGAAAATGTTTTTCCTATTCTTAATTAGAAACAGTTTGCATATATAATTTGCGTATCATAATTTGCACTTTAACAGCCCTTTTTACACAACTACATGCCAATCTAAATTATTACAAGTTTGAAAATGAATGGAATATGGTGCATTTTGTCAGTAAGCTTATCACTGCATGTAATTGTGTATAAAATAAATGTAGTTGTTATATTTTCTTTACATTTTTCGGAAGAGTAGGCTATAGTGTGGTAAGGTAGAGGAATATTTCTGACTCCCTGTACTATACCAAGTTCTTCCTGTTAAACTAGTCACAGAGGTATGACTTGTCGTTATGCAGCTTTTTTCCAATGTCAACTATGATGATGCAGATCATTTTGCTCATCTCAGAATGGATGTTATGTGAACAACATGCAGTTTATGCTTGATGTTCCATACATTTTGATATTGAATTTGAATTGTGTTTTCTGTACATATATCAGCTGCCCTGCAAGTAAATAAAAAAGAAGTATTTTAAGTGTCAGGACTTGCCTCCTTTGGGTATATCAGCGCACAAGTGCAATCTTGTGTAACGATGAAATGTTAAAACAAGTTTGGGCAGGGGACTCACTCTATTGTGACCTACTAAATGCACTTTTACACACAAGTTGATCAACTAAATCACTTTCACTGCTTAGTGTTCATGGCACTTGCAGATTCTGCCATGTACACTTTGGCTTATTAATTAATTCAAATAATGTAGTCATTTAAAAGTTCTAATTACATACAGTATACACATAAATGTAGTGTTGTATCACAAAACGTGATACCTATGTTGGCTTGATACTACGTAACCTACTGAAGTTCCAGGATTTATTTATCATAGCATGACCTACTGAAGATTGTATGGTATTCATTACACATGGCACAGACACGCACAGCACAAACGCATACATGTGGACATGCATAAACATGTTGCTCACCTGCCCACTCTCCCATTGAGGTGAAGAAAGTTATTGGCAGTGGAAACCACAGTTTTGGAAAAAGCATCCTACTGAAAAGCAGTAGCCTCACTCCATAGTACACCACAACTCCAGTACCAAGAGAAATGAAAAAGAGTTCCATGAAATCCATGCTTCTCTGGTACAGAAGGCTCAGGAGTCAAGTGTCTGTGAGTCTGTGAGAGAAACGCTTTTGTTCAGCGGGAAAGACTGACACAAAGAGGGAACGAGGAACAGGATCCTCCCATTTAAAGAACATCTCAATATACACACAGACAGGCAGACAGTCACCCCCCCCCCCCACACACACACACACACACACAAACTTAGGCTGGTAGGTATGGAAGAGTGCTAAGTGTGTAATTAAATCTGATCGTGTTCTGAGCAGCTGCATTATGACTTCATTTTCATTTAAAAAAAAGTCTCACTCACCTTTAGCGCTGCAATGTCTGATCAAGTATTTGTAAAATTGTCATTTCTCATTTTTTATTTGATATTCTTTACTTGAATCTGCAAGTTCTGTCTGCCTTTCACTTTGCTGCTGTAACACGTGAATTTCCCAACGAGGGACAATAAAGGATATTTCTCTTCTATTCTGTTTGTATCAACAAATCCATTGTTTGTCAAAAGTGATCATCTTTCTTGTCGTTATAATGTCTAGAAAGCTTTTTTCTTGACATGTGTACCATAATTGTAAGTTATCCCAGTTAATACACAGCCTTCAGTGAAATGGCCACCGAAATTGATGATAGGGATTAGTGTCACTATGACTTACAGTTAGATAACTGTGTGGAAAAACATGTTCTGCATGTCACCTGACAATGGGCTATGTGCAACTAGGCGAACTAGTTTCTCACAGTACTTGTACTTTCTCAGATACTTAAGTGATATGTCTGTAATATGTCTGCTTATTGCCCAGAACACATTAAAGGCTATTTGACCAGCATTTTCCACACAAATATCAAGTTACTCTGATTTTGAGAAATACTGAAATAGGGCACATTTAGTCAGTTGGTGTCTTGCACTGAGTAGGTTGCTTTATGTGGTAAACTATATTTATTTGATATGATCAGTATTCAGTGAATGCATAATACTTATTGTGTGGTAAACCACAGAGAGGAATGAATACTCTCTTGGGAGCCAACATAAATGCGTGATTGCATGATTTGTTTATCTCTGGTGTCACCGATGATAGACTACGCTAGATTCGACACAGCGAACACCATGAGACCGGACAGTGTGCGCACCGCGGATGACGTCAGTGCGCACACTGTGTCTGAGGAGGATGTGCGGAAGTGCTTCAGGAAGGTGAACGCACGCAAAGCTACTGGTCCGGACGGGATTCCCGGCCGCGTCCTCAAGTCATGCGCGGCTCAGCTGGCTGGAGTGTTCACGCACATCTTCAACCTTTCCCTCTCTCTGTCTGTAGTCCCAGCCTGCTTCAAAATGGCCACCATCGTCCCTGTACCCAAATCCTCCACCATCTCCTCATTGAACGACTGGCGACCTGTAGCCCTGACCCCCATCGTAAGCAAATGCTTCGAGAAGCTGGTCAGGGACTTCATCTGCTCTGCACTACCCGACTCACTGGACCCTCTACAGTTTGCATACCGCCACAACAGGTCCACTGATGATGCCATAGCCCTGACACTACACACTGCCCTGTCACACCTGGAGAAGAGAGACACGTATGTGAGGATGCTGTTTGTAGATTACAGCTCAGCATTCAATACCATCGTTCCCTCGAAGCTGGACAGGAAACTGCAGGATCTAGGACTGAGCAGCTCCCTCTGCAGCTGGATCCTTAGCTTCCTGTCTGACAGACGCCAAGTGGTCAGACTGGGCAGCATCACCTCATCCCCCATCACACTGAACACTGGTGCTCCACAGGGGTGTGTACTGAGCCCTCTCCTGTACTCACTCTACACCTACGACTGCACAGCCACTAACAGCTCCAACATCATTGTGAAGTTTGCGGACGACACTACAGTGGTAGGGTCTTATCACCAACGGTGATGAGACGGCTTACAGGGAGGAGGTCAGCGCCCTGACCCACTGGTGTCAAGACAACCATCTCACCCTCAACGTCACAAAGGAGTTGATAGTGGACTTCCGGAGGTGCAGAGAAGTACACACCCCCATCACCATCAACGGCGCTGCTGTGGAGAGAGTGAGCAGCTTCCGGTTCCTTGGAGTACATCTGGCTGAGGATCTTACGTGGTCAGTACACACAAACAAAACAGTGAAGAAGGCGCAGCAGCGCCTCTTCCTTCTCAGGAGACTGAAAAGATTCCGCATGAGCCCCCGCATCCTCAGGACCTTCTATCACTGTGCCATTGAGAGCATCCTCACTGGATGCATCACCACCTGGTATGGCAACAGCACCGCCTACAACTGCAAAGCTCTCCAGCGAGTAGTGCGGTGCTCTGAACGGATAATTGGAGGTGAGCTTCCCTCCCTCCAAGACATCTACAGGAAGCGCTGCCTGAGGAAAGCGGGGAGGATCATCAAGGACTCCAGTCACCCCAGCCATAAACTGTTCAGACTGCTTCCATCAGGAAGGAGGTTCTGCAGCATCCGGTCCCGTACCAGCAGACTGAGAGACAGCTTCTTCCACCAGGCCATCAGACTGCTGAACACGTCATAGACACCTCAGCTACACTACTGGAACTTTAACATTATGCACTCCACACTGTATATAAATGCCACTTGTTTTGCACATATTCAACTCTGTATATTTTATTATTATTATTATTTTTTTTTATTTTTTTATTTTTTTATTTTTATTATTTTTTATTTTTTTTTACTATTTAATTTGTAAAAATGTGTATACACACACACACACACACACACACACACACACACATACACACACGTAGGAAAATATTTAGTATACACATCCAGAAATGCATACACTATTATATATTGTACATATATTTATTAGTTTCAGGTCGGCCATTCTTGTATTTTGCTCGTTTGTGTTGTTGTGTTTGCACATCTCTGTTGCTTGTGGGGCTCGCACACAAGAATTTCACTCGCATGTGCTGTGCCAGTGTGCCTGCACATGTGATGTGACAATAAAAGTGATTTGATTTGATTTGATTTGATTTGATTTGATAGACTGACAGAAATGTGGTCCACTTTGTCTTGTATAACTTCCAGGTTTTTAAAATAAGCAGTTTTCATTTATACATTGGTCAAGATTCTGACCTGATAACCTAAAGGCTGTGTGCCTGTACATCTGCTTTGAAATATCTCTGCCACCTAGTGGTAAGAAAATGTAAATCAAGCAGTTCGAGATTATGTGAGAAGATAAACTCGTCTACACTCAAAATAGATAACTATCCTGTGTACTCTGGGTTATGCCTTTCCCCCCAGTGAATGACCACATGCCATGTGCAAGATTAGAGAATTCCTTGAATACAAGCCACATTTAGGGATCAGAGATGTCAACAGGACTGGACTTGGATTATTTTTTGGTATGTATATATATGTGTGTGTTCCCCTCAGCTGGTGCTAGCAGCAGCACGCTCCTCTGACTGTGAGGCCTGGTTACTACTTGTTGCTGGTACTACTGTTCACGGTGCAGCAGCCCCGACAGCTAACATGTCTGTTAGTTTGGCACATTTTATTGCATCTATTTTTTTTGTTTTTACTATTTTCTCTCAGCTTTCCAGCTCCACCTTCTCGCCATTTGATCCATGAGCACACAGAATAGCTATGGGAGGGGCCGGTCACGTTACGAGATTTGATTGGGCAATCCAGTGTCAGTCATGAAAATGAACCAATGGACTGCTGTCACTGCTTGTTCGGCCGGTGCATAGTGGCCCTTCAGGCAAAAAAGTGATTGTTTTTCAATTTTTTTTTTCCAGTTTATTTTTTTTTCTTTTTTTCTTTTCAATTTTTTACGTTAATGTCTTTACTTATATTGGGAAATAGACTTTATGAGCATGATTTACAAATGGGGTTATATATAAAATTTCAAAATTAACATTTTTCAAGTGATGACTTTGTGTTCTTGTACCTGCTTTATAACCAATCCAACCCTTTAAGGCCACTTAAAATATCCTTATAGACCTATTGTTATATTTGTTGCAATTTCTGCTATTCTCTTGGCCAGATTACTCTTAAAATACATTTTTTAATGTAAGTGAGACCTTTTAACAGGATAAATAAAGGATATATAAAAGTCGCTTTGCAAAAAAGTGATTGCGGCTTTCACCTTGTGATAGGAATGTCGTTTGTGGCTCAAGATGATTTGATATCATTCATGATGGACTGGACACAATTGACATATGTTTCACATATTATAGGCCAAAAAGTTATTTATAGCAGTTTAAATACAGGCAATCACTTTTTGGCAAAATGCTGGAAATCAAGTTTTGGCACAACTCAACCCAAAAGTGTGTTGTTCCACCGAGAAAAATGATGAGTCGTAGCCCTTTAGAGTTTTTCAGCAAATACAAAATGAAGTTTTTCCTTGGTTTTCTGACTGAGGCCAAATTGTGAAGAAATTAGAAATCAACTTTTTGGGACTTACAAACAAACAAACAAACAAACAAACAAAAACTGAACTGAAATGAGAAAGCCCACGCTGGAAACGTACTAGAACTAATGTACTGAACTGGAAAAAAAAGATAATTAAAGTAAATCAGGAAATTAAGTAATCATGAAACTGTATATCTGAATAATGCATGGTCTCTAGGCAAGTTTAAATAGACAAATATTAAACAAGATACTAAAATGTCCTTTAGTATGTGCTTGGCACTATCAAAAAGAATAATAATATGTCCTACTATTCTTATGCAGATGATACACAGTTGTGCTTTTTATTTTCTTTAATCATCTAACTACTGTTCACAGTTTAATAAGCTGCACTGATAACATTAACTGATGGATGTATCGAAACTTTTCAGAACTGAACAGAGACAAGACAGAAATATTTGTGATTGCACCAAAAATGTCAGAAACAGAATTTTGTCCATGTTTATCTTCTTCTCTCTGAACACAGTGAGCAAGTCAGGAACCTTGGCATTATTTTGGAACTCAGTTTGGATAATTATACAAATAAGGTCGCCAGAACAGCTTTCTACCACTTAACAAGTGTATGAAAAGTTAGAAAATATATTTCTGAGACTGACTTTGAAAAATGGGTCTATGCATTCATATCAAGCAGGCTAGACTACGGTAATGATCTGTTTGCCAAATCATCAGTAGGGTTACTTCAGCTTGTTCAGAATACAGTGGCCAGAGTCCTTACAGGCACATTGAAATTTGAACATATTACCCCAGTACTGAAGTAACTTCACTGGTTTCCAGTTCAGGACGGAATTAACTTTAAAATACTTCCTACAAAAACAAACAAAATACAAAAATTCAGCAGCCAGATTTTTTGGTGTCAGTATACTAAACAGCGATTGGCTCTCTTTACTCATGATGAAGCAGCCTGCCGCTGATCTTACGTCATCAACACGCGCCCGCTGTTCTCCCCGCGCCATTCCTACAAGCGTGTGTTTCCACCTCTCATTACATTACCACTGGCAGCGCTTTAGCAGCCACTGTTACAAGCACAGATTCTGTTTTCTACTGCTTTTCTTTTAGGTGAGTCCAGCTTCATATGTCTTTGTAGAAATATTTAATTGGTTGCCAGGACAAATACTACTGACGGACGTTGGTTTGGATATAATAAGTTCAAGCTTGCTAGCTAGCCAGCCTCAAGTTAGCTTTGGTGTTTTGGGGTATATGCACGATTATGAACTCTGCCCACACGGTTCTTTAGTGAGTGAGCGGTATTTTGATTATAGATGACGCGCACTGGGGCAAGACTACAGCAAGTTGGACTATATTTGCGAATCCTACAGCAGTAGTAAAAGGCAAATGTGAATCACATTAGTTTAGAATTTCTGCCCCACTATTACCCCACGCCACTGAGCTTGTTTTGGTTCCTTCTGTGCTTCAGAAACAAACTAACCCACTGCGTAGACATGCTAGCGACTGCGTTTGTACAATCATAACAAATCCTTGCTTTGACTAAAGGCCTGTAGACACATATAGCTATATATAGTGTAAAATGTCCAGGCGTGTGTTACCGTAGCTTTAGTTGGAGGTAAATCAGTAAATGTACCGATAGCCCCTGCAGTTGCCACCCTAGCTTTCTTGTCAACCGAGCCAACATTTGACAGCAAGCTAGTGTTAGCGACAGAAGCTACGGCAAGTGCAAAACAATATTTAGCTGCCTACCGCTGGATTAGCCTCATGTGTTGGCAATTTACGCGTGGGTGATATAACCCCCAAATCATATCACGATATTCAGGTAGTAGCATTTGATGTATGTAAATTAAGGGGTATTTTCTATCCTTTTCCAATTAGCTGTTGTCAAGAGTGATTACTGAAAGAAGGTGCCAGCAGCTTTAAATCCAGTGACACAGCATATGATTTAAAGTATAAAATGACACTTTCGCTTAACAGTAAATAAAGTATCTTAACCTTGTAACGCTTCAGAAACTGCACAGCATCGTCAGATAATAAAACTAGAAAATATTTTCTGCGTGGGATGATCTCTCCTGTGTTGAGCTTTTTAACAGAATGCGAAACGCCCAGCTTTTCCACCGTGCAATTTTACGTCCATCTTTTGCTCTTCATGTGAACTAGTGAGGGCTACAACAGTGGTAATTGGAGTGATTTGTTTGAGTCACACATCATTAGGTGCTGGTATATCTTCCTTTGTAGCTTGGTTGTACTCAGTGGCCTGTTTCTGTCTTAAGTGGCAAAACAAGTTTGTTTCTTCTATCTTCAGCGGGAACAGCTTTCTTTCCCTCTTTTGTGCTTTGTTGGAGATTATTGAAGTAGCTACATTTTGAGGTACTAAATAGTAATTTGAGGTTGACACATTGGTCTTGCTCCTGCAGTCAGACTTGCCCCAGGTTTGTCTCATTACACTCACCAAGGAGCGTGAATAGTTATGCAGATTTGGATTGTGGATGTTGTGGATGAACAAGTTTAAGGTTGTGAATCTTACAGTGGTAAAAAAAAAAAAAAAAAGCAGTATGTGATCAGAACAGAGCACATTCTCATACTGTATGTCACTGTAGGGAAAACAAAAAACTGTCTAAGTGCTTTGTTTTTTTTTTTTGGGTCGTGGTGTTGTTTTTTTTTTCTGGTAAAAGTTAAAGCATGTGTCATGAAAAAGAAGTTTGTTATATTACAGTGGTCTACTGACTATCACCATTTTAATGACGTCTTTAACTAAAATACCCACCAAGAGTAAGCTAGATAATCCTGAAACTATCTTGAGATTCAGTTTCCACTCCGGAAATTGCCACTGAAACCATATTTAAATCACTTTAAAATAGTTTAAAATGTTGCTCTGTAAACCTTCTTTGTATAAAACAGCCGTCTATGACAGTGAGATTATCAGTAGACAATGTCCTAGCAAACCAGGCAGCTCACACAGGTGAGTTTTCTAAATGGATGATATTTTATTACATTACAGAAAAGATAAGCACGACTTAAACTCATAATGCTGCTGATTGAAGTCAATCTGCAGATTCTGTGTTATCAGAATTTGTTTCAGTAATGCTTTAATAATGTATTCCTCCTCACCAGAAATTTGTCCTATAACATCACTAACCATAGGAAAATAAGTTATTATATTAAAGCATATATTACCTAAATAAACATTTTTAATAGATGGTATTTAATAGGAACTGCCTGGCAAAATCACAATGCCGTCATTGTTCATCCAAAGGCTTATTTCATTTGCCACTACATGCTCACTTAAAGCCCTTCCATTAGTACCTACTCAGGTCAGCTCAGCAGTGCTCGACACGGTTTTTAGTACCTAAGGTAAACTTAGTGTATACCTTAGGTACTATGTGTGGGCTACCTTGGTAACCCCAAGTCCAACGGATGTAACCTTTTTGTATTTCAGTATAATTTTATTGTTTTGTTGTTAAATTTGACTGCAGAGAGCGGAACATCTTTATTTACCTTTTGATCAAACCTCAGCAGTATTGGTCTTGCACGGGGGGAGGAGTTTGGGGACAGAGCCTGTCCTCCTGTGCTTTTCTCAGAGGGTTGAGTGTAACGTTATTAGCTGCCACTGCTGGAGCCAAGACTAGGCTCTCTGCCAAATCCGCCCTTCTATACAACATTTCGAAAACTGGATTTTATCCAAGTTTCTAATTTTTTCCCTCTGCTTTGCAAGCATTTCAGTGCTTGAATGCTCCACATAACACTCATTGTCATTTCGGTACCAGCTGAGTTTCTGTTGCTGCACCCTGTTTTTTTTTATTTTTTTTTAATCTTTTAGACTGGATTTAAACTCTACTAAACTTTAAACAAGAGAAGATTAAACCAAAAACACATTTTTCTTTTTTTTGTATCATATTTTTTTTATTTTATTTTACTGACTAATCACTATTTAACTTTAGTTTCTGCAGTAAACATACAGTACTGTCTAAAACTCTTGAACCAACCTTCATTTCTGTTGCTTCCAATGAGTCGGACTTTCTTATAGTGGTTTTTTTTTTTTTTTTTCCTTCATGGCCTTGAGTGATAGTTCTCCAGTATTGCTACAGGTCTGTCTGTCATGACCATTTTCAGAGGAGGGTATTTTTGTTGAACGACTTACTATGACCTATGAAGCATTCATGTCGAAAAAGGCACCCAATTAAAGGGATAAAGCAGTGTTATGTCTACATACAGTGGTGTGAAAATAATGTTTACCCTCTTCCTGATTCCCCTGTGTTTTGCATATTTGACACACTTACATGTTTCAGATCATCAATTTTTTTTTGTATTAGACGAAGATAACCCCAATGAATACAAAATCCAGTTTTTAAAAGATGATTTCACTGATTAAGGGAGGCAAGTTATCAAAATCTACCTGGTCCTGTAAAAAAGTAATTGCCCCTCCTGTTAGATCATGAATTAACTTTGACCACATTTTTTGGAAAGCTGAGTTCAGTTTTACTAAACACACTCGGGCATTATTACTGGCAGACCTGCTGAATCAAGAAATCACTGAAATAGAATCTGTCTGACAAAGTGAAACAGGCTAAAAGAGCTCTAAAAGCAACACATCATGCCACGATCTGAAGAAACGCCTGTGAAACAAAGTCACTGAAATCTGTGAGTCTGGAAAGGGTTACATAGCCATTTGTAAGGCTTTGGGACTCCATTGAACCAAAGTGACAGCCATTATACACAAATGGAGAAAACTTGGAACAGTGGTGAAGCTTCCCAGGAGTGACTGGCCTACCACAATTACTCCAAGAGCACATCGACGTCTCATCCAGGAGCTCACAAAGTACCCAGAACAACATTAAATAACCGCAGGCTTCACATGTCTCAGTCAAGGTCAGAGTTCATGATTCAACAATAAGAAAGTGACTGGGCAAAAATGGCTTGCATGGCAGAATTCTAAGACAAAATCCACTGCTGAGCAAAAGGAACATAAAGACTCATCTCAGTTTTGCCAGAAACATCTTGATGATCCCAAAGACTTTTGGGAAAATTCTCTGTGGACTGATGAGACAAATGTTGAACTTTGAAAATCGCACCAAAAGTAAAATATGGTGCTGGTAGTGTAGTGGTCTGGGGCTGTTTTATTGCCTCAGGACCTGGAAGACTTGCTGAATTCTGCTGTCTACCAAAACATCCTTAAGTAGAATATCCGGCCATCCGTTTGTGACCTCAACTTGAAGCGCCCTTGAGTTCTGCAGCAGGATCCAAGACAAGCCACCAAGTCCACCTCTGAATGGCTTAAGAAAAACAAAATAAAGACTTTGGCGTGGCCTAGTGAAAATCCTGACCTGAATCTGATTGAGATGCTGTGGCATGACCTTAAAAAGGCAGTTCATGCTTGAAAATCTTACAATGGGGTTGAGATGAGCCAAAATTCGTCTCTGTAAAAGACTCATTGCACTTGTTGCTGGTAAGCGTGGCCCAGCCATTATTAGGTTTAGGGGGCAATCAGTTTTTCACACAGGGCCATATAAGTTTGGATTTTTTTTTCTCTCCCCGTAATAATAAACACCTTCATTTAGAAACTGCATTTTGTGTCTAATATTTAAATTTGTTTGATGATCTAAACATTTAATTGTAACAAACATACAAAAATTAGCAAATAGTATTAATAGAAGGGTGACTGTCAAGACGGCATACTTAAGGAAAGAAAATAGAAATAAAAATATGACGTAAATTACAGATGTCAAAACAAGGGATTTTTATTGGACTGAATTATTGGATTCTTTGGAGTGAAATCCTTTTTTGCCATTTCTGATTCAGTTTGCATGGAGATGGTCAGGAAAGCGTTGTCAACAGTCACAAGAGTGGAATGTGAGTTGCAAATGAAAGTGTAGAAGTACCCCTCCCTGTAAATAAAAGGAGAAAATCTTATTTGTCAAGTGCTTTGTGAAAAATAAGTGAATATTATAATCAGTTGGCTCTGCAGAATGAGCCTTTCATCCTGCAGATGAACTTCGAATTCCACCGTCTTAGACTGCAGCTGGTGACAGTCCTTATTCTGGTCTGCAGGCTCAGTAAACTCACTGTAGCGGCACTTGAATCAGTAGTCACTTTCTGCAGTTTCCAGTTGGAGTGACCCTCCAGTTCGCAGCAGTTCTGCTTCCACTCTCAGAGAAAGCAGAAACCACATTGCCACAATAACAACCTGGACACTGATCGCAGATAGCATCATTTACACAGGCAAATAAGGGGGGGAATAAGCTCGAATTACTTAAAGTATACTTGGTAACTCTTATTATGTCTGGGTGGCCCACCAAGGTAAAGTTTATCTGTGAGGAAACGCTTATCAATTTGTAGGTGAATGTTTATCTTAAATCAAGATGACTGTGCTCACAAAGTCGACCTTCATTAATGTCTTTAAGAATTGACTGGTACTAGTCTTACTATAATCAAAATTAATAATGGTAATGTATAATGCATGGACTGTGCACTAAAATAATTATACTTTGTAATGTGAAAATTGCACCGGCCGCAATGCTCCTGATGCATTCTTAATGCACATGTAGTTACAGAAGCACACAGTGTTTTGTGGTGCAGGATATTTACTTTTGGACTGTAGATGGCAGTCTTGTTGTTTCCTATGCTGTTTTTCTAACCTAGTCATGAAAAGTCAGCCACCATACTACTAATGATTTCACGGATGGCACTTAAAATGAATTCTGTGCCAATTTAATATGACTGGTTTGTTAAAAGGATTATTTAAAAACGTTTTTAATGTAATGTATTTGGAATAACACTAATAAATGTATTTTTTTTAATTCATATTGTAAATGGCTCGTTTTGTTTTGTACTGAGGAGAGTGTTTAAAAAAAGGGAAACAAAATCTGTTAATCCCTTCGTTGAAAGGTTGAGCTCATAATGAAGGATTCATGTTATCAGTGTAGGCCTGGTTAGGCAACAGTTCATTATTCAGACTGTGAAAGTGACTCGGGTACTTCCTTTGAGACTGAAAAACACCTTTGGACGTGTGAAGCTGGGGTGCTTGAATTCTATCTGGGACAGAACAGCTCTTTGTACAGCCGAGATGACTGTCAGTGTTTCTATTAGGTGCGCTTCTCTTTATTCGGATGGGTTTGTTTCTTTCTCAGTCAGTTTGACAGTGATTTCAGCACTGCTTGATCTATAATAAAAATAAGATGGAAAAAGATGCAGCCACAGACAAAGCAACAGAAATTCCTTGTACTGACATTTTTTTTTTTTTTGTAGATGTAATTTGACTGCATCAGCTTTAGCTACACTGAAACTATTTTGAAAGGTTTTACTCCCAGCTCAACCAGAACTTTTCACGGACAGAAAAAATAAATTCTGCTTTCTGTCTGCCTCTCCTTCTCTCCCTCCCCTCTTATGTTTTCCTTCAGATATATCCAGCTATGGATATGGACAGTGCCAGTTCAGTGGTGCTGCAGGCCTTAACCCAAGCTACCAGTCAGGACACAGCTGTGCTCAAGCCTGCGGAGGAGCAGCTCCGGCAGTGGGAGACCCAGCCAGGCTTCTACTCAGTCCTTCTGGTGAGGGGATGATATCAAAGAAGAGAAATAAAGTCTACATCAAAACCACTAAAACTAATAAAGATCTTAATAGGGTATTTTGCTGAAAGTTAGATGCCACCGGGTTTAATTTATCTGCTGAAATGTATCATTTTGGGGCTTCGTTGTTTTCAGATGGATGGAAATATTTCTCTCGGCATTAGAACAGGACACTGAGGAGTAAGATATTTTCTGTTTTAACAGTCTGTCCAGTCACCTTCACACGAAAGTAACTAACAAGTTTTTTTTTCTTTTTTAACCATATCAACTGTCAATATGCAAAAGCATGTGTGGTGATAAAGCTGGTAAACAATGCCCTGACCGGCACCTACCACTTGGTGTCTTTTCACCACAAAGCCCTTGTGGATCCACAGTGGATCCTCACACATTTTTGTTTGCTGTCTAAACCATACAATACAATACAATGAGATGGATTTCACTTTCATCTCTCTCTGCATTTCGTAAATAAATTGGCTCAGGTTGTGTTCTGCAAGGCTAAGCTCGAATGATTATTACATTCATGGAACAGTTTATTATTTTCCTTTATATTTGCCAATAATACACTGTAGATTTGTGAGACAACACTGCATGCGATTTCCTTTTCACGTTGGAAGTCTCTCCGAAAACTCCTTTTGAAACTACTTCTCCACGATGTGAAATATAGTGAAACTAATGATAGCTTTTGTTGTCTGTCTCCTCTCGTAGTCCTGTTGCGTCTTAGACACGGGATATGTTACATTCCGGGTTTTACAGTGACATGATCTTATTATTCAAACATTGATGATATTTGTTGATGTTACAACAGTTACTGAATGAGCCATGCTTCTTGCACAATGAGTACTATGGGTGAGGTCTAACAGTACATCACGTAATATTAGATGCATTAGGTTAGACTTCCTCTTTTAACCGTATTAGAATAAAACATTTTCACAGCTACTTAGGGTGTCATCTTGCAAATTATCTATCTAGTTATGCTAATGCATCCATGCACACTTTAGTAACCTTTAGTAAGTCACAGCAATTAGTAATGTGTAAGTTTGTAAAGACAGCTTTGTGAGGTGAGGTACACAAAGTAATTTGTTGTTAGCTTCTGATTATTCCGGTCTTTATTTTGGGGTGTTTTTTTTTTTTTTTTTTAAATTTTTAAATTTTTTTAAAAAAAAGGCAGTAAATGTAGTTACGACTGTTGTGCTGTGTGACTAAAAATGCTGAGCTCTCTCTCTTTGGAGAAGCATAAGGATGGATCCTCCGGATGATGATGCTGCAGGTATTGAATCAGTGCTGCAGTATTAAATTGATGATGACGCTGATGAAGGCTACAAGCGGAAATGTGCTGCTTAAGCAATAAAGGTCTTCTGTATACTCAGTATTGGGAAGGTTACTTTTAAAATGTATTCCATTACGGATTACAGAATACATGCCCCAAAATGTATTTTGTAACATATTCCGTTATGTTACTCAATGTATTCTGAATACTTTGGATTACTTAATGTATTATCATGCTTTTTACAACTACATGAAAGTACTATTGTGTGATTTTATTACTATTACTGTAGGCTACTCGCCATTAGGGCTGCCACAAACGATTATTTTGATAGTCGACTAGTCACCGATTATTTTTGCGATTAGTTGACTAATCAGATCATGCATCCATTGGACGTACAGCTTATTGCACCAGCATGCATCTGCTGTTATATAACTACAGGGAGTGCAGAATTATTAGGCAAGTTGTATTTTTGAGGAATAATTTTATTATTGAACAACAACCATGTTCTCAATGAACCCAAAAAACTCATTAATATCAAAGCTGAATGTTTTTGGAAGTAGTTTTTAGTTTGTTTTTAGTTTTAGCTATTTTAGGGGGATATCTGTGTGTGCAGGTGACTATTACTGTGCATAATTATTAGGCAACTTAACAAAAAACAAATATATACCCATTTCAATTATTTATTTTTACCAGTGAAACCAATATAACATCTCCACATTCACAAATATACATTTCTGACAGTCAAAAACAAATCAGCGACCAATATAGCCACCTTTCTTTGCAAGGACACTCAAAAGCCTGCCATCCATGGATTCTGTCAGTGTTTTGATCTGTCCACCATCAACATTGCGTGCAGCAGCAACCACAGCCTCCCAGACACTGTTCAGAGAGGTGTACTGTTTTCCCTCCTTGTAAATCTCACATTTGATGATGGACCACAGGTTCTCAATGGGGTTCAGATCAGGTGAACAAGGTGGCCATGTCATTACTTTTTCTTCTTTATACCCTTTCTTGCCAGCCACGCTGTGGAGTACTTGGACGCGTGTGATGGAGCATTGTCCTGCATGAAAATCATGTTTTTCTTGAAGGATGCAGACTTCTTCCTGTACCACTGCTTGAAGAAGGTGTCTTCCAGAAACTGGCAGTAGGACTGGGAGTTGAGCTTGACTCCATCCTCAACCCGAAAAGGCCCCACAAGCTCATCTTTGATGATACCAGCCCAAACCAGTACTCCACCTCCACCTTGCTGACGTCTGAGTCGGACTGGAGCTCTCTGCCCTTTACCAATCCAGCCACGGGCCCATCCATCTGGCCCATCAAGACTCACTCTCATTTCATCAGTCCATAAAACCTTAAAAAAATCAGTCTTGAGATATTTCTTGGCCCAGTCTTGACGTTTCAGCTTGTGTGTCTTGTTCAGTGGTGGTCGTCTTTCAGCCTTTCTTACCTTGGCCATGTCTCTGAGTATTGCACACCTTGTGCTTTTGGGCACTCCAGTGATGTTGCAGCTCTGAAATATGGCCAAACTGGTGGCAAGTGACATCTTGTCAGCTGCACGCTTGACTTTTCTCAGTTCATGGGCAGTTATTTTGCGCCTTGGTTTTTCCACACGCTTCTTGCGACCCTGTTGACTATTTTGAATGAAACGCTTGATTGTTCGATGATCACGCTTCAGAAGCTTTGCAATTTTGAGACTGCTGCATCCCTCTGCAAGATATCTCACTATTTTTGACTTTTCTGAGCCTGTCAAGTCCTTCTTTTGACCCATTTTGCCAAAGGAAAGGAAGTTGCCTAATAATTATGCACACCTGATATAGGGTGTTGATGTCATTAGACCACACCCCTTCTCATTACAGAGATGCACATCACCTAATATGGTTAATTGGTAGTAGGCTTTCGAGCCTATACAGCTTGGAGTAAGACAACATGCATGAAGAGGATGATGTGGACAAAATACTCATTTGCCTAATAATTCTGCACTCCCTGTATCATTAGCTTACAGCTTTAAGTGTTTAAGGTATGTGCTAACTAAAAATAAAGACGAGATGAGAGTTTGTTAAATTTTAATGATATTTGCAGATTGTTTCGATGGAGTTTAATCTGCTTGAGGTTTATTCAGCTGTGTAAAAACTACAACTTTGATCTCAGCCAAACAGATTTAATCAGGAACAAATAAAATACTAAAAGAAAGCCAAACAATAACATTTTTAAGTTATCTAAGTGACTTACATATCATGTTTAACCTGAGTAGCGAAAGACAGCGGTGGGTTTGAAAACGATTTGCCGGCAGTCCGGTGTTCTCACGGGCTCTAGTGAGCCTTGAACCCCGGCTAGCTATCGAGCTAGTGGGTAACAGACGTCTCCAAAAACGTCGGAGCGCTTTTGAAAATATGTGGTGTCTTTATAAACTGAGCAGATATTTGAAGTTTACACAGCTACATTCTCGCCTGAAAATATGTTAATCGTTTATTTTGTGACCCAGAAAGAATAATAAGAGTAATATTAAAACTAATTAGCTGCCGCCATTGTTGTAAACTGAGCTGGGCTGCGCTATGAATTCTGGGACAGAGCTACTTCTTCTTCTTCGGGGTTTAACGGCAGCTGGCATCCTTGTACATGCAGTGCTGCCATCTTCTGTTTCAGTCCATTATTACACTCTTAAATCCTGCTACTTATTCCTGCGTCTTTTGGGATCTTACAAAGCGTCAAACGACGCGTCAACTATTAAATTAGTCGTCGACGATTTTAACAGTCGACGTAATCGTGATTGGTCGACTAATCGTAGCAGCCCTACTCGCCATACCAATACCAACTAGATTTTTAAATCGTAATATATAATGAGTAACAGTAGGTTGACATTAGGTAAGGCTGCACTTTTTGCAGCGATCTCGTACGGAAAACTATTCCGCGCGTATATAAAACAGGTCCGCGGCTCCGAACCGCAGTAAAGGAACCTCTGACTAATACGTCGGGTTCCGTGTCGGGCTCCGTGTCGGGCTCATAGCCAAAAACTAGCTTTACTTTGTTGTTTGGGTCAAGTTTGCTAGCGAGAGACAGAGAGAGGCGTTGAAAGGCTGCTCCACCAGAACTTATTGTTTTGGAGGAAAACACGAACACAGAGTACAGTCGAGTCTTAAGAACTTACTTAGAACTGGGCTATACTGCCCATGAGGCTACATTCTTTCGGGCTATGCCTGTAACACTCTGCCTATTGCTTTCATATTAAATCATTTTTTGTACAATAATTTTTAATTATGCGGGCCGCAAGTGGGGGTAACATGGGCTGCGAGATTGAGACACAGGCATTAGAGCCTCTTAATATGTGTTTTGTTTGGGTTTCCACCGGCGTGGAATTACCAAAAATAGAGAGGGGACAGCCTAACATAGGAAACAGGAAAAGACCGCCATGTAATCCTTTTAATTCAACAAAGTAACTGTATTCTGAATACCACCTTTTTAAACGGTAACTGTAATGGAATACTGTTACTCATATTTTGTATTTTAAATACGTAATGGTGGTACATGTATTCCGTTACTCCCCAACACTGTGTATACTACAGGTGTTGCTGGATCTTCCATCTCTTTAGTAACCAGTTAACTCAGGAAAATAACTTTTAGACTTACCGGTCACATTGTTGGGTACAGCACTTAAACTGATGCAACTAATGTAGATACCTAATCAGCAAATTTATATGACAGCAAGTCAGCGCAATTAGGCATGTAGACATGACCAAGATGACCTGCTGAAGTTCAAACTCAATGTCAAAACAGGGGAAAAAATGTGATTTCAAGTGGCTTGGCTTGGCATGGTTGTTGGTGCTAGACAGGCTGGTCCTAATATTTCAGAAACTTTGTAATATCCACTGAACAGACGCTCTCTGGACAAAAATGCGTTGTTGCTGCCAGAGGTCAGGGGAGATGGCTTCACTGCTTCAAGCTAATAGGAACACCACAATAACTCCACTTGTTACAATCAAGGTATGCAGAAGAGTATCTGAACACCCAATATGAAGGTGACACACTTGCCAGCTAAGAATAGGAACCTACAGTTCACACGACATCACCAAAATTGACAATAAAAGGTTGCCCCATACTTTGGGCCCCTTAGTACCAATTGAGCATTGTTTAAACACCCGAGCCTACCTGAGTAATGTGGCTGGCCATCTCCATCTCTTTTTGACCACACTTTTTTGTGTAAAGGCTGTTTTCGTTCTCATTTTCTGATGGCTGCTTCCAGCAGGAGTAATGCACTCAAAGTCACAAAGATCCAAAGATTTCTTTTGATATAGCACTGTACTTCAGTGGCCTTCAAAGTCATGAGATCGTAATCCAACATAGCACCTGTTGGGTGTGGTGAAATGGGAGAGTCACATCATTGATGTACAGCCAACAAATCTGGTGCAACTGTGTGATACTGTTGTCTGAGGAATGGGGTCACGTTGTTGAAGCTGTGCCACAAAGAATTTAGGCAGTTCTGAAGTTTTTTGGTTTTTCCCAAGTGCTTTTTCAACAAAACAAGGGAAGCATTTCTAGAAATACTAGTTTTCGTTAGAAAGCATAGAATATTTGTATTTACACACATTAACAGAATTATTTAAGAAAAACTAAATATTACCAGTGGCAATATTATCAGCTCTCTGGTAATATTAAAACTAAACTTTTTATTGAGCACAAAGCACTGCTGTGAACTGATGTGTTTTAATGCTTGAAGCTTGTAAAATCAAGTTAAAACTGAAGGTTATCTTAAAAAACAGTATAAAAACTTGAGGGAAAAATATGATACTAAAAACAAAAGAAATCAGATTAAACTTGAGAAATAGAGTTGTTGATGCTTACATATAAGAAGATGGATATACAAAGTTATCAGAGCGTGTAGTGTATAACTATTGAAAAATTGAAGAGAGAGCCACACAGTATAGAACAAACCTGGCAGAGGAAGGAAGGAAGCAAAAGATTTGAAGGACTCTAGAAAGAAAACTAGTGAAAGCTGTGTCTAAAGACCCCAGAACAAGTGCCAAGACATTAGTGGATGACTAGCAAAGTGTCAAAGAAGACGATCCTGCACAGAAATGGACAAAGAAAGGTTTGCAACCTTGCAGAAAACGTGTGAGACTTGTTTAAAGCTACAACAAGTCACAGCGGGCTGTTACCCAGAAAAAAAGGATACACAATACACAATTGTCTATTAGTAACAGGGAGGCTAATAGTAATAGTTGACCCTGGTAGTTTTTGTAAAATAATAACAAGCTGGTTTTTTGCATATCTCATACGTATAGGACCAACTACGAGATTTCCCTGAGGTTAGTTAGGACATAGAGAGATGGCGAAGCATAAAGTGAAAGTTCCTCCTACATGGAGGTTTTTTTTTTTTTTTTTGTTTGTTTGTTTTAAATTCCCACCTAACATTATTGCTGTTCAGGGCATTCTCCAACAAGCTTGACTGAGTGAGCTGAGCAACTAACGATGTGCGAGACAGTTCTGTGAGTCTGTCTCTTCCTGGATGCCGTTCAGACTTGTGCCATTTTAAAAGTGATAAGTGAATGTTACCAGAGCCAGCCAAATAAGATTGTAACTTTTATGGAAAGGAAATAAATGTTGCTCATGAAACTGATGCATTCAGATGGCCTCAGATTAATGGAGGAGAATGCACATCAGAATGTGACATTTGTTTCTCTCCTTTAATGGCCCATCATATTTGCAAGTGTAGGATGGCCAAGATGTTAACTTTGACCTTACATTGCAAAAATGTAAAAGACATTTTTTTTTTTTCCTGTGTGAACTTTTAGACATAGGTACAAACTGTAGCATAATTGGTGGGGACATACAATCACAAGGTGATTTATTATTACATTTGTAATACTGAAAATCACCACAAACTTTTTCTTTAACTCACTTTAAAAGCGTGTGTGCTTTGATGTTTTGTGGAATTGGGGGGTGGGGTCATATTGCTAGACCCCATCTCAAAAATCCCATCTTGGGTCATCCTTAGCTTTGAGTTCAGTGTTATCTCTGGAGTCACAGATGATTAAAATTTTCACGAGATGTTCCTGATACCACGGTCCCTGGCAATTAGGCCATGGTGTGCTGTGTGTGCGCTGTCTCATCTCATTTAGTATGATAGCGGTCTCTCTTAATCTCTCACCTCAGAGATGGTACAGAAGGTGTCAGTAAATAAAGAGCAAGGGAACCAAACCAGCTGAATTGCTGTTTCAGAGAGGAATCTGATGAGGATTTTGTTTCTTTCTTAACTTGCATAGTTAAATAAAAAAAACAGATGGATATTTTAGGTCTGCATTAAAGCAAAAGTTATGCTTTTTGAAAAATCATGTTGAAAAGTCACGTTATCTCCTAAACTTGAAAGGACTAAGTTTCCAATCTTTGATGTTACTGTTCTCTCTTTATGGAGCCTCTGCCTTTGCCGTGTAAGGAAGAATGACTTTACACAGCAGTATTTTCTGTGGTTACGTTTTAAATCTCAGTGATTTTGGCATTTATGATAAGTAAAGCTGCATTAGTTTGGTCACTTGAGACATATTGTAACATAAAGTCAGTGTTACCTGGATTTTAATGGTGCTGTATCTTAAAGGGCTTGTAGCCATCAGAGTACTGTGTAGTCCTACTCATTTGAGCTAACAAGGCACTGTGAGCTGAGCTGATTATGTTTCTTTTCCACAGAATATCTTCAATAACCACATGCTGGATGTGAATGTCAGGTGGCTTGCGGTTCTGTACTTCAAAAATGGCATCGACAGATACTGGAGGAGAGTTGCACCTCAGTAAGTGCTTGCTTGTGTCACGTTCTCTGCTGCTAATCAGCCTCTCTATTCTGCCTTTCCATTTTAGACCTTTTCTTTTCTCTCCTGCAGCTCATCGTTTCCTTTCTTGTCTCTTCCACTCCTGAAGCATGTCTATTCATCGGTCTTAATCTCTTTGCCTGATTTTGAGGCTTTATTTTCAAATCTTTTTGTTTCATATTTGCAGTTGCAATTTTCTGTTTTGTCACAGCCTCCATGTCCTCCATTTTCCCATTGTCTTTCCTTCACCAGTTTTAGCTTACATCTGCATTTCTCTCTCCATCACTTCTCACAGCTGCCATTTCCCCCCTTTTTTACCTTCTGTCCTGATTATTCATATCATTGTGATTTGATTTTATGCTCGGTTTATTCTTTTGTGTCTCTTTTGTCTGGTGTAAGATCGGATTTTAGTAGTCAAAACCTACAAATTTTCTTCGGGTACCTGACTAGCTGGCTTTTGTAAGGTTTGAATGGACGTTTGCTGTTAAACTCACAGGAGAGGAGCTGGTTGGAGGTAATCTGTTCTGCCTAAGCACTTGTGGCCACTCTTTGACCGCTTCGCATTGTTGCAGTTCATTTTTGTTTCTTGTTGTAAGTTTGGTAAGTTTTCTGCTCTTACCAAAGTTGATTCACTCTTGTCAGTAGTTCTGTAAACTAAATGTTACTTGGTGTAGTGCTGTGGTCCGTGGACTATTGATGCGATTACTTTTGGACAATGCCATTTACCCAGGGGTTGGATAGTGTGTGACTCAGCACAGTTCATGTGGTGTCAGTGTATGAAGTGTAGGCAACATGACATAACATTTTTGTTACAGCAGCTTACAGTAATAGACTTTAACTGAATTAATTTAAAAATTGCTAAAAAGAAATCTGTGAGTGTGTTGCCAGATTTAGTTAACTTGAGGTTTTGAAATACTTTGTCCAGGTACATTTATAATAGTTATTGTTTCTAAGTCATTAGTAAAGCCACGTTTTTGCGTCAGTCCTTTAAATAAGCAATTATTGAACAGCAAGCCTTAGATTTTCATCTCACTTTCTGAAGGGACTTTTAGTTACAGTATTGGGTAGAGTAGTAGATGATGATAAATAGTTTTAACAAGTCATTGTTAAAAAAGCTAATGCCCATTTCCATCCAAAATGGTGTTACTAGATACCATTACAGGCCGCACCAACTCGGCTCTGTGTCCTGGCTCATTTTAGCACGACTGTGCCACTTGGAGCTAATAGTGCCGTCATCAGTGTTAATGTAACACATGTGCTGCTGCTGCTGTGACAAGCCCAGAAATTCTCCTATGAAAAAGGTCAACTTCCTTTTTAATGGACTTAATGAAAAAGCCTAAATTAAGATGGTACAAATGTAAAAGGTAAAGCAGCTTTACAATCAAATAATAATCAAATATTAAAACTACAGAGATGAATACAGTTAAAAATATGACATTAATGGATAATACAGTAATTTACCTGTTTACAGCTACCCGCTCTGATCAACAGATGTCCCAGTGACTTCAAATTACAACATAAAAACTTAAAGCTGAAGAATTCTTACTTAACCTAATGTTAAACTGATAAATCTATTTGTTACATTTATGCCATCCCTGGTGTACTGTCAGCTTTGGGAAAACCGCTGACCTCGATGCAACCAGAACCAACATTGTACAAACGAAAAGGACATTTATGCAGAACCGGGTGATTTACATTTTTAGTTGGAAATCGGTTGATTTAGCTGAATTGTTATGATGAGTTAATTTTATGGAGTTGTACTATAGTGTGCCCTAGTTTGGCAAATGAATGAATAAATATTGTTAAAGTAGGATTTAAGTAATTTGCTTGTAAAATCACTTAAATTACTTGTAAAACAATAGAAAGCTGGCCTATATTCTCCACTGTTGCTGAGGGAGTGACTCACTTGAGCAACCTGCAGTTCCTAGAGAGGTTTTTACACCAAATCTGCTTCTTGTTCTGCATTTATTCAAATGCATTTTTGAAAATACATCTCCCTGCAACATATTATGTGGCTGGAAACACCCACATAATAGCCAGAACAACCTAATAAAATTTGGAGTTGAGTGTTTCCCTTGCAGGAAATTTTCAGTCTGTGCATTGTGTTAAATCTTTTTGTGTCTCTCACTTGGTTGATATTTTTCGCCCTCAAATCATCAGATTTTCTAGCTCCTTGCAGACTTACAAGGACAAAATGGGGCTCAGGAGCATACTTGCTTACGTTAATATATCTTTTAATCTTTCATCCTGTATTTCTTTAAAGCTTGCCTCACCCCCGTATTCCCAAAATATGTGTGTGTAGCAAATCTTGTATTACTAATTCGCAATCTCCCTGCAAGTAATTTGACTTCCACCCATCTCGCTTCTCTTTCTGCCACGGGTTACAGCATGAGTCACTCCTCACGGTTCTTCAAATCAGATGCTTTCAATGTGCCCAACTTCAGCAGCAGCTGAATTAGAACAGGGTAACTCATCATAAAACAACATATTTTCTTGCATATTCACACAAATTGTGACTATTTTGCGACCTCCAAAGTATATCTGGTTTGGAGGACAGCAGGTTTATTCAAAGTTTACTAATTAATTAATGCATTTCACAGGATCTTCACTTAATAATGTAACACATTTAATTGATTTTAATAAATCCCTTACCAAGTTGGCTATTTTGTCATATTCATTATTGCCATAATATTAAAGTCTGTGATTTGCACGTCTAGAATCCAAATTGAGATAATAGGGGTCTCTTAGGATATGTGCTGCATTCAACAATGCCAGGGCGGCTGGCACTCGCTCCTCGTAATGCGACATGGTGGCTCAGTAGTTGGCATTCTCGCCTTCAGCTAGAAAATTCTGGGTTTAACACTTGGTCCTGTTTTATTGTGGATAATTTGAATGAATATTCCTGCACACTACAGTCTGATTACTGTGTCTAAGATCAAAATGAATTAAATAAATCTGCAACATGAGGTACACGAATAAAGACATTGTGCAAAAAAAGTAACAGTTTATCTATGTTAGGTCTACAATTAATGTGCAGTAGTATGCAAAAGTCTTGAGCCACTCCTCATTTCTTCATCTGCAGTGATTTATTGAAAGGTTCAAATATACATGGAAGTACAGTATGGAAGGTCAGTATTTGAGATGACCACCTTCTTCATCACAGTCTCTCCTCTTATGCAAGCTTTCTTATGACATCTTCAAGTAGTTTTAACGAATAGTTTTCAAGCTTCTTAAAGGACATTCAAAGCTCTTCTTTGGATCTTGGTTGCCTTTGGTTTCATTTACTATCAAGATGATCCCACACTGCTTAAATAATGTTGAGGTCCGGGCTCTGGGGATGCCAGTCAGTGACTTATTACGTCCATTGTGTTTTTTTTATTTATTTATTTTTTAGATATCCAGGAATGTTTTTACTACATTGGCAGGGTGTTTGGGATCATTGTCATGTTGAAAAATGAAGCTGTTGCCAATCTGATGCTTTCCATATGGTACTGCATGATTCTTAAGAACATGACCATCAGATACTGTTCATGTGCAAGAACGTCTGGCTGCTTGGAAGTAAGAAATGAAAGGTGGTTTAAGGTTTTTGCGCAGTACTGTGAAAGCAAAATTACTGTGGGGCAAGATTGTTTTAAAGTAATACTGAAATACTGTACTCGTTTATCTATAGACGTTTTCAAATGTGTCTGTTTTTCTATATTAAGTGCTGCCTTTGTCTTTTTGTCAGCTTTATTGTTTCATCTCTCTCGACCTCTCTACTTCCTCTGAACAGCTTTTTGATTGGTTTGTTCGCAGTGCATTATCAGAAGAGGAGAAGACGTCATTGCGTGCTGGTCTAATCACAAACTTCAACGAGCCTGTCAATCAGGTGAGCAGGGAAAATAAAGAGGGAGAGGGAAATAAACATGTTTGATCATTGTATACTGATGAATAAAACACTGATTTCGATTGAAGTGCTTTTATCAAAACCAGATAAGTTACAAAGGATCTGACTGACGGCATTAAGATTTTTTTAGGCTGTCACAATGCGACTCCATAGAATGAGATTTGAAAGTGATGAAAGCTGCTAATTTTGCGTACTGGGACTTTATTTGTAGTTTCTTGATAGACATTTTTTGGGGGGGCTGTGTGGGGAAGGTTACAACAAACAAATAATTCAGGAGTCAAGCAGCGTAATACATCTGTCTGAGGGGACCTGGAACTTGGCCCTAAATGATGGCCATCCATCTTGGTTTCTACAGGTTGTATGTCCCTGTGGGACAGCTCTCGAACATCAGGACTGATCGGGTCCATATGGCAAGCAATGAATATGATTTGGACACCATATGTCTCTCTAGTCACAGCCTCTCGTGGAGTCCAAATTTCATGAGGGTGCTTTATGCTTGTGCATGAGAGAGTGAGTGTAACTTGTGTACAAATTGACTTACTGATGCTTGTGAGGATGCAAGTTTAAATACTTAACTGTGTACTGCAAGACGTTCTGAGATAAATCTTTTATACAACCATAAGAACAAAAACTCACGCAAGGTTTTCACATTAAAAAAAAAAAAAACCATTTGGAGTGTGTTCAAATAATATAAGGAGCTTTAATTTTTATCATAAAATGTCCATTAAGTCTTGAGGTATAAAGTGTCTTTTTCAGTTTGAGCTTGAAATTAATCTCGAAGTATTAAGTGTCTTACCGGCAGTTTGTGTTGGAGTAATGCGTAGACTTGAGCGATATTTGCTCAGCTGTTGGGCTCAGTGGAAAGCCAATAAAAAAAAAAAAAAAAAATATGAGAAGTGAAGCTGTTACCAGATCATGTGATGCACATTGCAGATATAGCTCAGGCACAAGCGCTCTATTTTAAAAATCAACTTAATCCATGCAACTGATTCCCTATCTGTCACCAGATGCATGTACTATGTACACTGTGTTGACTGTAAAAAGTTTGATATTCTGTGTGCTATTTGTTCGAGCTACTTATTTTTAAAAGAGAACTACGTAATAAAATTCCCATCAAGTTTGCTCCACCTTCTGCTGTGTTTATGCTTTGCCCCTGGTCAACTTCTCTTTCCTGCATGTATTTTTTTTTCTTTTTTTTCAACAGATAGCAACCCAGATCGCAGTACTGATAGCCAAGGTGGCCCGTCTGGACTGCCCCAGGCAATGGCCGGAGCTCATCCCCATTCTGCTCGAGTCTGTGAAGGGTCAGGATGGCCTGCAGCAGCACAGAGCGCTGTTAACCTTCTATCATGTCACCAAAACTCTAGCATCCAAACGACTGGCGCAGGACAGACGGCTTTTTCAGGATGTAAGTCCACAATATTAGCTGGTCCAGTGTTGATACAAAATTCTATTACAACCTTTTTGTTCTCCATTGCTTCTTATTCTTATTCTTAGTGTTTTTTAGCTGTGTTTTGCTCTTTATACATCAGTTGTATATACCTGAATAAAAGGTTATGCTAGGTAAACAGTGAAACTTTCTGGATTTTTATACGTTGCAGGTTGCAGACTCCTGCTCTCTGCAATATAACTTTTTTTTCTTTGTTGCTATTTTTTTCCTCCTTCAGAAGATTTTGAAAATGAATAGATGAATACTAAGATTATCCTGAGACTTTTTAGGTTTTGTCTCTATGAGATGCTGTTTAGCTTCTGTTAGAAGCATGTTAAATACAAGATTTATAGCAAAAATATTCCCTTGTCATACATGACTCAAGCATGGTTGACTTGTTTAGAAATGGTTATCAGCGTTTCCGTGTCTTTGTTGATATTGCGTTGAGACAAATTAACTTTTGAGTAAGTATTTTTGGTGAATACAGCGTACATTATACAATATTTTTCTTTCATGCTTGATTTAAATTTGAGTTAAAAAAAAAAAAAAAGGCCATTTGTGGAGAGAAAGATTTTAGAGGAATGAGATGATCAAGCAGAGGGAAGATGGAGACCAACAGAGGGTGAAAGGACATGAGAGCAGTGGCTGAGACCAAATAGTTGGATGCCAGGCAGAGGCGTCCTGTATGCCAAAATTTCTGCCCTTAGGCAACACAAGAAACAAAGGCAGCCTGAGCCCCATTAAACAGCGCACTCATTTAATGATGCACTGATGACTTTGACACTGAATCTCCTCTCTTCCTCCTCTCCTCTTTTTTCCTCTCCTCCTCCTCTCTTCTTCTAATAATCATGTGTATACTTTGTCATACAAATATTTTGCTTATGCTGTAATTATATTCTCGGATAGTAATTGGATAGTAATTCTAAGACTGGTAACGCTGCTGAAAGATTAAAAGTATCACTGTAGTGTTGGAGGGCCATTAGGGAGAGGACTAATTCAGAAATCGGGTTCGCCTTAGGACCTTACAGACCTATACTTAAAGGCACCTTAATAGTTTTTAATTTTTTTATGTTCTTTTTGATTCATGGGGTAGAAAATGCAAACGGCAAGGATGTACTAGTTTTTTTTTTTTTTTTTTTTTTTTACACAGATGTAGCACAGTGAGGAATAAAAAGGGGATTAGAAGGTAGACTACAATGCACCTGTCGACTGGAGTAGGTCGTTATATTTTTTGAATGTCTGTAACATTTTGAAACTGTGTATTGACGCTTTGATGCGATTTACCTGTTGTGCATTCACAGAATGTAATGAAACTGTAAAAACCCATATAAACAATAGCGTATTAGTCTACTGAAACACCAAGACTGAGGAAGTCATGAGAACAATATGAAGTTGTTTTCTGAACTTGGCTCATCACTTTTAGGCTCCATGGGTTGGATTAGTCTGGGATCTGAGGAATGGAAAACGACAAGCTGTAGAGAAATCTCTCCAAAGAAGAAACTTGCCAATCTTGCGGTTTCTCTAAAGAATATATCAAAGCCTATGCTGTGCTGTCAAAGTAGGGATTTCTCTTTGAACAGCCGAACATCAACTTAACCACTGATTCTCAGATTTTTCCCACTTGACTCTTGAGTGTTACCAAGAGCGCAAAGTTCCTCTGGCTAGAAGTTGCTTGCTTTCCTTGTTTGATATACAGTATGGTGTTCACAATTTTCAACAGAGTAATTTTAATGTGGGCTTCTTGTTTATCTTAATCAAATAGCAAAGACTTGACTGTTATCCCACTGCAATGTTAGTGTCAATTTTGAATAGTTAATGAGATTTAATGGTTAGAATCCCCCCCTCCTTACACTTACTCTCTTCCTTTGGCAGATTTGTTGGATGTTTTAAGGAGACATTGTCACACTTGGCTGATAGAACTGAGTGCTTTTTATCTACGTTTGATGATCTTGTTTTGCATCTACAGGAGGCTGCTGTCATGGAGGGGGAAAGTGTAATTGGTTTGAGCCCAAATAATACTGAGACTATAATTGGAAGTTCATTTGGAGCTAAATTAGACCTGTTGTTCACAGGTCCATCTTTCCTTCCTGTTTGTTTGAGTGTATCACCAGCAATTGAGTTTCTGATGTTCCATGGAGGGACGCGCCGATTTAATAGCCGCTCGCCGACACAGACCTTGTTGTCACCATATCAACAAATAAAATGACATTTTCTGATGTCAGTGGCCAATGTTTACCTGTGGTCACATTAATTTACTGGCAAAGTGATCCAAGATGGTGTGCTGAAGGGATATTTTTAATGTTAATAAACTAATAAACAATAAAAAACAGGTAAATAAAAACAAAAGTAGGTTCTTGTACAAAGCTACACTCATATTAGCCCAGAATTTCTTGCGCATTTATGTTGAGTGAAATGACCTCAAATGCTTTCGAGACCCAGATTAACCCAGGTGTGCCTGACCAAAATGTTAATGTGTATGTTGGCAGCTGGCATCGGGCATCTACAGCTTTGCATGCTCCCTGTGGAGCCATCACACAGACTGCTTCCTCCAGCAGATCTACGCCAGAGATGAGGCTGCGGCACTCAGCTCGCTGGAGAGGACACTACTCTCTCTTAAAGGTAGCAACACTTGCACAGACACATGCACGCATGCCACAAACCCGCATTATCATGCAAAGACATGCAGTCACCTATTAGCACAACATGGTAATATAATCGTCACGATCCCACCATTTGATTAAAAACATGGAAGTATTAATATATGCAGCTAATTATGCAACACTAATTATGAGGAGATGTTGAATATAGTTAATTTTTAATTAGTGAAAATCCTGCATAGTGATGTTTTTGTGCTCCTTTTAGTGCTTCGCAAACTGACAGTCCATGGATTTCAAGAGCCACAACAGAATATGGAAGTAATGGTGAGTCTCAAGTTATTTCAGCTGTGGCTGCTTTAGTACCTCTCATATTTGGGAAAAGCTGATATTTTTCTGTTGGTGTTTTGGGTCAAAAACGACTCCAATCACAGCGTGCAAAATATGGATGGCCACGATGATTGAAAGTGCCTTGAGCCTTGTCTCGGTTCAAAGAGTCTGGAGCTCTTCTCTCACTTCTAGTGTGAAGAAAGTTTGACTCCATGAAACTGTTAATTCAATTTAGTTTAAATCTGGTTTAAAAAAAATCTTTAGCATGTGGCTGGATAGGGCTTTGGTTTCCTCATGGCTCAGAGTTAATGGAATCATTTGCACAAACTGTCCCAGTTCTTTGAACTCAAGTTTCATATTCTGAGTATCTCCTGTTTGGTGAAAGAATAATAATGAATGCTGAACAAGAATAATTGATAAACCATGTTCCTGGTTATTTTTTTTGAAGGATTAAGGCTTTTTGAATTTGATTTTAGCCAAGAGAATTCATGCTTGGAATTTTAATGTATTTTAAGTACCAAAATAAAATGGAAAACATTTTGGTGCATTTACCTGTTCTGTACCTAAACGAATTGTATCTTGAGCACATTGCACAGTCCTATAATGCTGCTAACTATACTGACGATAATTATTTTTTTATCAGATAACCTTTTCAGTATAGCAAATTGAATGCATTTAGGACTAAATTATCTACTAATGCAGTGAAAAAATAGATATAAACCTTTAGGCTTACTGATTTAAAGCTTTCAGGTGCTACTTAACATTCAGTGAAGGTAAGTGCTCTTGAGGGTCTGAAAAAAAAATTACCTGAAATCGCTATACTGTATATGTAGGCAAGTGAAAAGAACATAAATGAATTCCATGTAAAACTGTGATGAGCAGTATTTCTTATTTTCCTGGATTTATGCTTTTTTCACGTAAAGGATGCCAGCACTGGTATAACCTGTGGGCTGAAATATATAACAATATAGCCTCGGACAGATGTGACCTCATCAGATTTTTCATTAAAAAAAACAACAACAACAAAACTTCTCAGTTTTTTGTTTATCTTCTGTGAATTTTAACTCGTAGTAAAATGTACATTTGTTACATAGTCATACACACAGTGTGATTAAATTGACAGATCCCAAACTGTTGTATTTTTGTTCTCTGGTCTTTTTTGAAAGCACTGAGTAATCATCTATGGTACAGGCTGGAAAATGTTAGTGAACCTCTGTGTTAATGACTTCCCCAAAAGCTATTTGGAGTCAGGGTTTCCAATTAAGTAGATTAGATTGGAGGTGCGGGTCGTATGTTGTTGCACTCTGTGAAAGTAAAGGCAGTCAGTAACAACTTTGACATTAAAGATATGCTTGAAGCTATCCAGAATTGCTGGCTATTACTAATTTATGATATACATATATATAGGTTCTGTCAATTTATTAAAGCCAGAACAACTGAAAATTAAAAATAAATGTTAGTTGCCAAAGGGGAATTCAGTTTGTCCTTTTGTCTTTGATACAATGTAAGTCGTCACAAAAGGTCAACGAGTCATTAACATTAAAAATGTGGTCTGTTGTTGCTGTGCCGTTTCTGTCTTTGTGCTTCTGCTGTTATGTTTCTGTCATTTCTGATTTTTATTGCTTTATTTGTTTTTTCCTGCTTTTTTTATGCTTGTAGATGGCAAGGACATTTTTATGACAGAAAAAAATGTTTACTGCGCCCTGTTTCTCCACTAACGAGACGACAACTTAGCCTCCAGGCTGAAGGTTATAAGATGGTCACAATATTTTCATTAAACGGATGTTTGCCTCATGCTTTCACTGGTTATTCCAGCTCATTGTAGTGTTTTAAAGTAAATATTTCATATTTAATTTACATTGTTGCTTTTCTTAGTAATTACTACTTTAATAGCTGTTTTCATTCTCCTGGTGCTGAATAAACACAGGAATATGCCTACCTTGAATCTACTTAGGCAACCATGTTTTAATATAACTCACTATGTTAAAATCAAGTTCTTTAAAAATATTAATATTAGGCTCCAAGTGTGCACTGGAAGAAGTTGTGTAATCTTTTAAAAATAATTAGGCGTTGAAGGTTCTCACAGAAACAAGTAAGCAACATAATGCCATTATGACTAAGCACAGAGTAACTATCTTAAACTGTTTAATGCTGTATTTACACTTGGAAAAACAGTGGTTTGAACCTGACATGACAAAAAGGATTGCCACTGTGTGCAATGATCTTGTTGCCTTTCAAATGATTGCTGAAAAGATGGGGACCAGGTCTGCAACTACTCACAGTGAGGTGCAGTCTTGCGATTGAATGGGGTCAAATTTGCAATCTGCTTGTGATAAGTAAAATTTGCAAAATCTGTTGTAAACGTGTTGCCGTCTCCATACGCAGAAGTTCACATTAACTACCACATTAATTACTTACATTCAGAGTCCAGCCAGAGTCTTGTAGATCTGAAAGAGAATTCCCTCCTCTGATAGGGATGTAGCTGCTGTGGATGGAGATTTATCTACAGAATGATATGGGCACTCAGCAGTCTTGCTTTTATATAGGAATATAATCGGAATACAACCAGTTAGCAACCATTTGAGTCGACTCCCCTGTTGCACAGAGATGCGTCATAGCCAAGTTGTGCTTATTGGAGCAGAGTGTCTCACATTGATTGCAATGTGTTGGCAATGGCAATTATTATTATCTGCAATGGCAATTATTTGAAAAGCTGTCTGAGAGTGATTGCAGTGAGTCTGAGTCAGACCCTTGATTGTTTGGAGACAAAGGAAAATGTTTCCTTTTTCCAACATTTTATTCCTTTCTTTTTATTGGACATAACTTAAAGTTAATGTTGGGGGGGGGAAAGAGCTGATTCAGAGTGGGTAATGTCTCTTAAATCAATTAAAAAAAACAGTTAATAAGAAATTACCCTTTTTTCTGAATAGAAAACTTATAGTTATTCACTCTTTTGCCATGTGTTCAGCTTTTTAAACCTCAGCTCAAAAGACCGATGGGGAATTGTCACTACCACGCCGGCGGGCGGCATGGACACGCAAGTTTGTGAGTGTGATAACTCAAGAATAAGTGCACTGAGGAGTTTCAATTGATGTCATAGGTGTGTCTATTAGAAGGCTGAGGGGTAGCACTGGCAGTTGCCAGTATTTTTTAAATTGTATCTAGTAACAGGAGTCTAATTTAAATTGTTTTGAATGTTTTTAGCTACTGCTCCATGTTTTTTATTTAAGTTTGTCAGAGAGTTGTGATGGTTTATGGATGTGTCATGCTTATGTGTTGATTAGTTCTTTAAGAATTTGATGAGTTGTCACCTCTCATTTTGCTCTTCCTTTGATGATGGGTGTGATGATGAAGAAAACCCTTTTAATTCATATTGCATGATCTAATTTCCAGTTCCCTTTCAAGGTCATGTTTCTGTCAGGAACTGAAGTGAAGTGTCTGTAGGTTACTGGGTTGCTTGAGTTGCTTCATTGATTTTGATAGCTGATGTGTGTCAAATGTTCTATAACAAAATAATAAGAATCATGCTATAAGATGAGCCTGATATTATGTGTATAAAGGACACCTTTTATATGCTATAACTTATGTTGATTGAGCACCTTTTCACATAATAATAAAACTGTAACCCTTGAAAATTTCTAGTTTTCTTTCAGATTTTAAGTCATCAGTAACAGATAAACTAATGCTGCTCGTTCCTGTCAGTCTACATTCTAGACATTTAATTTGTACTGTTTTGCTCAGGCATTATTATTACCCAACAATAGCTATGAACCAAAAAAGACTTTTTTTTTTAAAAAAAAATATGTTGTGACACTCTGTTTTAACTAGGTCCTCTTCTTATGAAGTTATGAGGGCTCAAAAATACTGAAAAAAGAAGAAAAAAAAAAGAAGAAAAGAAATACAGCAAAAATTCAACCCATTCATAGCTTGATGTTATAATTCTGCATTGTTTTATTAAATATACAAAAGTTGGTATACAAAAAACAAAATAAAACAGTTAGCCACTTATGAAGTGGTCAGGAACTGACTGACTTTACATAGAATGATCATAAAAGGCTTGGTTAGTTGGTCTTGCTGTAGTGCTCACTGAATATAGAGACTAATTTCTTTGTTCTCCTCATACAATAGTGTGGATTTGTTTTTGCTTCCAAGGAACAAAACAAAATGGTGTTGAGCAATAGTTCTGCAGGCTTTGTGAAGGTCTTTGAAAGTTTTTCTGTGGACACTTTCTTTTTTTGGTCATTTTCAGTCCAGTTCAGTCCAGTCCTTGTACCTGACCATTTTCAGAGGAGGTATTTTTGTTAAAGCCACTTAACGCTGACCTCTGAATCATTCAAGCTTTAAAAAACACCTAATTCAAGGGATCAACTAGTGTTGTGCTATACGAATAAATTTGATTTGATTTGTGTCTACACATGACAGATAGGATAGGGAAGGCCAAATTTTAAATAGTGTCTTTTACTGAAAGCACATAATTTGTTCCCATTTTTTTAGTTCAGTGCATAAAACACCCCACCAAAGATGACAAACTAATATTTTTGCACCAATAAGGTGATTCCCAAAAGAGCAATTAGCTGAAAACATGATATATCATGGCATGGTGTGCAGTGCCCTAAAAACAAACAAAAAACTGGATCAAGTGGATGATAAAAGAAGTGTCAGGCCTAAAACTGAAACCTGAGAAATGGATCTGACCTTTCAGCTGATCCATCTACTGTTCACCGAAGCTTCAACAAAAATGGTCTCAGTTGAGGGGTGATAATCAAGAAGCCATTTGAAAGGAAGGGAAATAGGAAGAAAAGGTTTGAGGTATGACAAATTACACAAGAACTATACTGAAAATGAGTTCTAACTGGCAACAGGTCTTATGGAGTGATAAATGCAAACTTGAAATTTTTTAGTTCAGATTGTTGTCAGTATCTACAGGGGAGACCGAGAGAGGTACAGCACTGAGCGTGTACAGTAAAACACAGTGGAGGCTTTGTGGAGGATCCACCATCAAATACTATCTGGAAAATGTTGTTGGTAGGCAATAGCTTCATTCTTCAGCATGGGGGTTATCCTAAACACACTGCCAGTGTAGTAAAAGCATATCTGCATAAGGTTAGTGGTTCGATGGCTGGTTGCTCCAGTCTGTATGATACTGTAAGTATCCTTGGTTGAGATACTGGACCCAAGTTGCTCTCCAATCTGTTCATTGGAGTGTGTGGAGTGTTAGATAGAAAACACTTGGGTAGAAAAGGATTGAAAAAAGTGCATGTATAAGTGAGTGACTAAAGCAGATTGAGCGCTCAAGTGGATTAGGAAAGAACTATATAAAAACCAGTTTGGTGCATAAGAACAATGGAACACCAATCATCCTAGATTGGCCTCCCCAGAGCCCAGACCTCAACATCACTGAAGCAATGTGTGATAAAACCGACATAAAGTTCGGAGAACTGTCCCTTAAAACTACTTGAAGGCTGTAAGAAAACTTGCATAAGAGTTCAGGCTGTGTTGGAGAATAAATGTGGTCATCCCAAATGTTGACCTTCAAGCTCATTAGAAGTGTGCAAGCTCCCTTTTTGCCTTATAGACTACATTGCCATTTGTGTACATGTTTTAATATATTGCTGTTCCCATTTCCCTAGCAAAATTTAAAGGAACAAAGCGGTGGACTGATACTTTTGCACATTACTATATGCCATTGATTTAGTGTCCAGTGTATTCAAATTCCACATTTTCAGAAGAATGAGCTGTGCAGCCATCTCTTCTAAGTTGGCACTTCCCCTGAACTCTGCTTAGTGTGTCACAGCTTTATGGCATCGTTTATGGAGTTCATACTTGTGGTCCCATTAAAAAGTTGTTTTACAATGAATCTCTTTACACATGACATGAGCGTTCTGAAAAGATTGCGTTTGTTTTCTTCTCACCACAGTGACTGCATTATTGCAGAACTGCAGTGAGTTGGAAAATACTGTCTCTAAGAATAAAGAACATTGTCACTCTGCACACAGGCTGCCACAGTGATGAATTGTAAAACTCATTTTGCAGTTGATAATCTTCCTGGCTTGATTGTCAAACAATCACTAAAAGAGTGAGGATGCAATAGAATTTCAATAGAGCTTGTTCGACATAGACAAAAAAACACTAAAGCTGGATGAATAACATCCAGGAGCTTTCCAGCATCTCGGTGTCACTCCATTCCAAAAAGTTCTGCATTAAAAAAAGGCACATTCACTTGTGCCATTGTAAAACTGGTCTGTGCCCATATACCTGATCACAGAGCTAAAACATTCACTACTTAAATTGCCACTTACTGCCTTTCCCTTAGATCTTTTCTCAAAGCGAACTAGCCTATTTGACACTCATCTGCCTTTTTCATCTCCTACTTCTCACAGTACTGCTGACATACTCATTTGATGACTATCACTCTGTATCCATTTTCCATCTCTGTTCATTTTGCTGACATTTGTTTGCTTTTCTCCTCATCCTTGTGCATTCTTCCCTGGCATTGCTATTAGCCTCATTTCCCTTCCTCTTTAGTTCTAGAATATTTTTTGACATGGCTGATTTGATTGAAAATTATTTTCCACCCCCTTTTCACAGTTTGTAATTTCCTACATGCTCCATTTTGATATCCCCCCGATGCACCTTGCCTATACCCCTCTGTCTAAATCCCACCATGAGCATATTGAATGCTTGCTGTGAACCGTGTTCTCTGTAATTTTCCACACTGTCTTCTGTGCTCCACTTGTGACACCCCCCCCCCCCCGTTTCTTCACTCACTCTTTTTAGGACCTTTAGTTGTTGACTAGACTGTGTTGGCTGAACGCGTGATTAATGCCACTGCTGTTGACCTCAAGGGTGCACATTATTGCAGAACTAAACAGTTGTGTCTCCATCTATCATCTAATTTCCCATGCTAAGCCATGACTATACCAGGCTACAGAAAATTGATTCTCTTTCATACAGAGTAGCTGGCACTTTTTTATTATATATATATATATATGTATATTCCTGAGTAAAGCTGCAAGCATCCCCACCTACACAGATACCAAAAGTTATTCCCTTGTCAGTATATATCCCCTGGAGCAATACTAATGAAGCCATCATCAGTAATTCAAATGCAAAAATGTCAGAAATTAAACTTTATTTCACCCTCTCTTCCTTTTTAGGGCTTCCTGAATGCAGTGTTTGAAAGGCTAAAACAGTTCTTGGAATGCTGTAAGTATATGTTGCTTTCTTTTTCCTCAAGCATATGATTGTAGGCTTCACACTTCAGTAAACGTGTTAGTGGTGCTTCATGTAGTGCACGCAGAAGGCATTTCCTGAAAAGTCTCCGATAATTTATAATTTCTGAAGTTAGGTGGTCGCATTGAAAATGAAAAGTTCAGAGAGAGTCATCCTAATGAGCCTTGTTTTTCATTAATTTATATTCTGAAGTATTGGAACATGTCTAATTACAAGTTTTTTTTTTATTAAAAAAATAGTTTGAATTAAAGACATCCTAATCTATGAATATTTTATGTCTTGAAAAAATTAAAAGACATAATGAATTGTCTTTGATAATCACGTGCGTGCACATGTGAACATAAGTTCAAGGTATAAAAAAAGCACGACATAATCCCACCTATCAGCCGCTCCTATCCTATTATTTGCCTCTTTTCCTTGATATTATGTTGCTTTAGTTGTGATGATAGTTCTTTACTGTGTCGTTTTTCAACGTTTTCCTGACCTGTAGTTTTATATTCTGGTTATGAGCAGCAGTTGAATTTAAAACGGTATTTCTTTCACTTCACAAACTTTTAAACTCAAAAAGACAACATTGCTATTTAATAGTGTATTTAACGAGTTTCAACAGTGCTGCTCAAAACAACCTGAGGGTGAGTGGAATGTATCCTGTGTTTTACTTAATCACAGCCTTTGAGTGGGGACTTCTTTTGATGGAAGGTATTTGCAATTTTGGGTCATGTTGTTCTAGGTACTAAAGTGTCACAGAAATTCATCCAGGAATTTAGAATCTACTTTTAATCTAATCTCCAAAGACCCCTTTTTTGGTTTTCTTTCATCTGGATCACGATGGGCCTGTGAGGTGTGACTACACGGTTGTTCACGATTAGTCTGTGATCAGCACACAAAAAGCCTGTTGCTTCTTTGTCAGGAATGTGTATTTTTCCATTATTTTCTGTTTGATAATAAAAAGTTTCTGGCTCTGTGGACAATAAACCATGAATACTAATATTCCCTCCTTAATACTAGAGTTGACGTATGCTTAGCTATTGTGTAAATAAATTGTCTACTGATAGCATAAGACAGTATCTGCAGCCCATTCAGGTTGCACAAGTAGCCTAGCTCTTCCAGAATGTACATGGAGTCAGTACATGGTGTTGGAAGAAAACCCGCTTTGTTTTCTAGCAGTTTCAGGAGAGTAGGACAGGGTTGTAGAACGGCATCAACCCAGCTCTTCAACAAAAGGTGACAAATTGACTTCTAATGTGCAGGTTCCTGACCAAACTGTCAGAAAAAGACTTCATGCAACACTCATGAAGTCCCAACATCCTTAGTAGGACCTGTGCTCACAGCCCAGCACCATGGATGTTGGCCGCCTGTTTTACCTAATTGAAGTCGTGGCTTCTGTCAGAACCAGACTCCATAAAGTCCTGTTTATGGAGCCATTGATTTTCTTGTGATGATCAAGTGTTCCTTAAGTTTTTTGAGCAGTGCAGTTCCATCAGTTAAACTGGTTTCTCATGCCCTTGTGCTGGATTTCTATCCACTGGGAACTACTTGGGTCATTGGCAGCTGCGTAAGCTTACTTTTCTTCTCATCTCGCTATTTATGGTCTCTTTTTCTTTTCTATGAAAGTTTGTCATAGCATCCAATCAGTTTGAGATAAATCTCAGGCACAACTCCACCATCTGCCGTAGCAGCAGATGTTGAAAAATATCATTAGCAGTATCAGCCAGTACTATCACTTCTAATATTCACCCTGCTGATGGCAGTGGAGGCAGGATCATGGTCCTGTTGGTATTTTGGCCTGACAGATAGGGGAAACGGAAAGACAGCTCAGTGCTTGTGGTGAGAAATATCAGCTCTGCACAGTCTGATAAGGTCAGCTATATACACTGGTATCTTGGGGACGATGTTTGTGGTCCATTCTGATGTCAGACTCTTTATCTTTGAGGTTTTTACTCCAAGACAGATGGCCTGTCTATTTTTGTCAGTCACTATATTCTTGTAATATACATCTATATTTTTTTCTTAGCTGCTTATCTTTGAATAACAATGAATAAATATTTAATTCTTCAAATATGTTTCTTTGCTTAGTTAAAGATATTTTTGATCGCTCAGATATTGGTTCCTTAGTACGTGGGTGACTTTGCACATCTAACATTACCAGCTGTTGCATATCATCAGAGAAACAATAGCATGAGCACGAATTCAGTTAGAATGCAGTGGGCTCTGAAAATTTGTATGGCTCAAGAATATGTGGCCAAAAAAGTAAACAAAGCAAAATTAACCTATTTTGCTTTTTTAGTGAAGCTTTTGTCATTTCAAATTAGTACATGCTGATGGAAGTTTAAGTGTGTATGAAGCTGAAGGAAACAATGACCTTGCATGCTCACAAGTGGTTGGAGGAATGTGTGAGACTGTTGTTGGCAGAGCTGATTTCATCAATGAGTTTGGCAAGAATGTATACTATAGAGGACATCTTTATTGCCTCTAGAATCAGGAGTGGTTTTATGGAGCCAAAATTTAAATCAGCGGGAGTGAGTCATTTATTTTCTAGCTTCTATATTACTGTACTTTAATATATGCATCAGCGCTTGTAAAGGACTCATGGGATTATCAGTCAGCAAGGTGTAGTGGGCATCTGACTTTAAAGAAAAGGAAGTCTCAGCTGGAGAGTCAACTTTCTTGCCCCCCTTTCTTTTCTTTCCTGTCTTCCTTGTACTGCAGCTATTGATGTAAATGGAATTATTAGCTCACTTGGGACAATAAGAGCAACATGTTTTTGCATTTTATTTTTATTTTTATTTTTTAATTTTTGTCCATCAGTCTGAGATCCTTGAAAGGGTTTTTCCCCTATCTCTTGATAAGTAAAATGTCAGTTAGGTTTTCTACCATCGGTTAAAAGCATCTCTTTTTGGTGTATTACATCTCGTAGTGATTTTAACTCATATTCCAAGTTGATTGATGAATGTGTCCCTAGATATTGGGCACTCTGCTGTTCATTCTGCACATACGAGAATACCATTTTTATGCTGATGAAATTGTATTTGATGCATAGATGTCACTGGAATTAAAAGATACTTTTAAAGATATTCAGACCTGGATTTTAATATAAAATCCTTCTAAGTTCTTAAGAAGCAAAAATGTGAATCTGACTGAGAACCTGAGGAGACCATACACATGCAGTAGGAACTTTCAGTCACTAGGTAGCCAAGCCATAAATCATATCTGCTTTATTTTGTTTTAATCTAAAACATTAATTTACA
Source organism: Simochromis diagramma (assembly GCF_900408965.1). Lineage (NCBI taxonomy): Eukaryota > Metazoa > Chordata > Actinopteri > Cichliformes > Cichlidae > Simochromis > Simochromis diagramma. The sequence goes on along the minus strand of NW_024387200.1, from coordinate 8,902,962 downwards.
AAGTGACTATCAAGCATCATTGAAAATGACTTTTCCAATGTGGTTGTTACTTTAATATGCATTAGGTAAATGTTTACTAAAATCAAGTGCACCAATTGATGGCCATTAGAAATTATAAAGACTTTGGACACTTACTTATTTGCTTTTCTTGTCAGACTTTGAGACTTCTTCTGATCTTTATATTGATTATTTCTAAATCCTCAAACTGAAGATCTTGCTTAAAAATTCAGATTTTTTTTGCCTTCACAATAGAGTAAATCCTCTATAAAAAATAATGCCACTATACTGCCAACACAGGATCTTTAGAGATGATATGTCTGTTAATGTTAGGTCGCCATCACTGTCATCTAGCAGACAGTCTTTATCTTTAAGGCTTTTCTGCCTAAGCTCTGAGATCTTAAACATTTTTATTTCAGATGCAAGTAATAAACTCTTAATCACTGAAGAGGTTGGCCTTGAAGTGGAAAATACTAGAATAAAATACTAATACTGATCTCAAAGACGTCCTAAATAAATTCTTCCAAAATAGAGCTAACGACTAATTCAGAGTGATTCGGTTTTCAGTTTTTTTCCTCCTCCTTTTTGTCATTTGTGCATTGAATATCCAGGGTTATAAAGCTCTTAAAATTTTTTATTATTGCTTGCTTTCTTTTCTTTTCTTTTTTCTTTTTTGTTTGTTTTTAAATAAGAGTTTAATAAGAGTTGGAGATGCAGCTCCTGCTTCCTACCTTTTAGTCCAGTATCTTGGATCTAAATGAAATGAGTTCCTAGAATGCTGCATGCATATATTTAGTGTGATACTGCTTTAAGTAACAAAGCTATGTGATTGTTTTATATCAGGTCGCCAGGTTGGTTCAGACAGCACATGCAGAGAAAAGCTGGAAAAGACCATCATTTTGTACACTAAAGTTGTGAGTTGACCCGTCTATTAATTTATGATGATATAAATGACTGGATTACTTGTTCATGAATAGGTTGTGCATTCTGCCTCTGAGGCTGGCCTGTTATAGCTTCTTCTTTAAAATATTTAAATTTACCACTGTTTTTAATGTATCTGTCCTTGTGTTCTGTCTACCCCTTCCTCTCACGTAGTTGTTAGATTTCCTGGAATATCATCCATGCGCATTTATACCGCTAATCCAGCGTTCCCTGGAGTTTGCTGTTACCTACGTGTTCACGCCTGCAGGAGAGGGAGTGACCTTTGAACGTTTCATTGTTCAGTGCATGAACCTCATCAAGATGATTGTAAAGAATGATGCCTACAAACCCGCCAAGAACATTGATGGTAAGTTGTGAGTGTCTCGGGGAAAGAGGAGTCTGAAGGGTTGGAGAATAACTGAAAAATATACGTGATAATACTAAAAATTAAAATGATGCTCTCGGTAGGTAATAAACATTTCATTTTAGGTTTGTGATTTAAAAGTCAGCAGAAATGCCACAAGCCCTTGAATACGCGTCACTGACAGCGAGTTTCAATAGCACAGGGCTATAACGCCATCGGTGTCACTGTACTTTATCGCAGCTCCATGTATTTTTTCTTTTCTTTTTTCTTTTCCCAAGCTGTCTGAGGTTTCTAGTGCTTCATTAGCAAATGGCACAGCAGTTGGCCTTTCTTGTGTCAGCTAGCATAATCTCTGGGGTTCCTTACTCGAGAACTTTCCCATTCTAACAATCCAAGGTTCTGGGTTTCATTCGAATATCTGACTGTGTTGTTGTGTCAGAGTTGGTCATGACTTCAGGTTTGCTTTCCTATAACAGAGAAGATAAATGAGGAAGTTAAAGGGCTGTTTAATTTTCTTCTTTTACTGTAACCTTAAATATGCACAAATTAATACAAAATAAAAAATGAGCAACAGAGCAGATTTTTTCTCTTTTTCTTTTTACCAGAAACACTATTAAAATTAATTATGATTTTGAAATTAATGAGCAGACAGCAAAAATATGAGTCACACTTGAGGATTACGTCAGCTGCTCGTTGCCTAAAATTAAAAATTTATTTAGGAATCTTACGTACTAAATGTCTGTAGCGACAGTACTGATATAATACAATGTTTGTATTGTATTAAGTAACAATATTTTGAAGAAAAGTGTCTGTGTTTGTGATGACTTACGACTGAAATGTTGTCTCTTTCCTTTATTTATTGTTGTATTTCTCCATCCTTCAGACAGTAAACCAGAGAGCCTGGAAGCTCACAAAATCAAGACGGCATTCTTCACCCACCCCACACTGACAGAGATTGGACGTCGGCTTGTCTCACACTACTTCCTTCTCACAGAGGAAGAGCTAGCAATGTGGGAAGAGGACCCTGAGAGCTTTGGTAATATCACATCTACAAATATACTCGCAAATTTGAACTTGTATGGATTTTGCAATGTCTGTTTTTTTTGTGTGTTTTAAATTTTGATGTATTAGGGAGAATCTACAGCATTAGGTAAATGATTGCTACCATCATATGACCATATTATATTAATACCCTTGATCCATAAATTGGACAGTTTGCAGATTTAAAGCAATTTCAATCAATACTTTGTGATTTATAATACGTATTTTTGATTCTCCTTAAAACTGTCAATTGACATAATTTATAGGGTATAGCTCTTGGTGCGCGTTTGTAGTTATAGGCAGTATTTGAGATCTTGATATATTTTCAAAACATCATAGTGTCCTCACAGGCTTCATGTAATGACACTGACCACTCAGACATAACACTTCATAAAGCTAAAACCACAAGGGCCCAGTGTGGGAGTTCAGTCTGTTGACATTTGAATCCAATTTTATAGTTAGTCAGAGCCACATATTGGAGTGTGTGTGAGAAAACACACTTGCAATTTCAGGGCTTTGTCATAATATATATGATGTTTCTGTTGTGCAGTGTCAGCCATCACCTCCTAATCAACATTTTCTAATAGATAATTATTTTTTGTAACTCTTTCAGCTGTGGAAGAGACAGGTGGTGACTCTTGGAAATACAGTCTGCGGGTAAGTATATTTTTATATGTATCTATATATATGTGCAGAGAAATGGTAAATTAATAGGGTAGCTATGGCTCAGGAGGGTAGACCAGGTCATCCATTAATCAGAAGATCAGTGATTCAGTCCCCTCTACCAGTACGTTCATGAGCGTTTATGGATAGGTGAATGTTTTGCTTTGCTTTGAGTGCTCAGTTAGAATAGGAAAGTGCTATATGAGTACCAGTACTTTGAACTGTTACATATATAGCACACTGAGTTGGTATGGAAGAACAGTCTGTTCGATCTTATGCTCAAAAGAAGGAAATTAAATATTTGCCTCATCATACAAAAAAATAAGCATTAGAGGAATTAATAAAGCAAAAATAAATCGATCCCCTGTGTTTTTGGGTAAAACTGAATGTCGAGAACAGATAGAAATCAATTCTAATGTCTGTCTTTACGACCATAAAAATGTAGATTTAAATGATCATAACAGCCAGTTTCATTTCAGTTAATTGCAGCGGTATTGTTACATATTTCTATGTGTGCTGTATTTTCAGAAATGCTGTGCAGTTCTGTGGTGGTTGACTGTATACATGGCAGCATCATAAAACATTTAGTGGCGCCTGGAGTTTTAAAGGTTGTCATGAGTCTAGTTAGTTTTAGAGGCTTATCTTCAGCTGTTGCTGATGCATGACATAATCTTTTATCCATGGTCCTATTTCTTCTCTGTCCCTCTCCTGTGTTGTGCCCCATTCCACTTACTTTCATCACTTCAGATGACAAATGTCTGCCCTGCTGTTTCTTTGAAGTACAGTAACACATTCTTTCAGTGAACTCCAAGCCTTGTACAAGTTTTTATGCATTTAAGGCATGCAGCAACAGAAGAAAAGTGGCATTATGGTCTAAGAACTTATTAAACATCTAATTACTTCAGTTTTGAATTCTTCTAGAAAACAACAATTTTTTGAATTTCCATACCTTTTAATGCATCGGTGATTCTGATTTTTTTTTTTTTTTATTTATTTTTTTGTTTAAAATGCAGCGCTATAAAACTGAATGCCTTAGAGGATGATTTCATTTATATATGTTGGAATCTAGTAACTTCTGAATTCACACATCAATTCATACATGTGCATGGCAATTAATTATGAAGCTTTTCTGTTTTTGAGAGAAGTTTTAAAATTGCCACAGATACGCTCATAGCCTCAGGATCCACAAATGTATGCTGCAACTGCTGATTTACAATGGATTCATATGTAATTTAAAACTTTTGTTTTTTTAATGAACAAAAGAGTTTGCTGCTTTCCAAGTAGAACACTTACTTTTAAAAATTGTGCATGTAAATATAGGCTAAAATAAGCAACCACTAAGCTTAGTGGCAGACTTGTTCTTTTCTCAAAACGTATTTGAACAGCTTTTTAGCATATTGTGAACCTCAGGACGGATCGTTTCTGTATCAGTTAGAATCTGTTCTGTTTGTCCTATTCTCATGAAGCTGATTGAAGTACCGTGTAAGAGGACCGGTTATGCTACCAGTATATAAGCTCTCACTTATATTGTGGCAAATGGGATGTTTTCACAAACGGCACAGACCATGACCTCTTTCTTACACCTTTTTAATATGCTTTTTCTAACCCAGTAAACTAATGAAGTCGTCTAGGCCGTTTCTTTATTGAGCATAAACACCCACAAAAATCCCCTAACAGTGTTATATTGATTGTATTTCTATTGAACTGGGAACACAATGTATTGTTTATTTATGTTTGTCGCACCTTTTTGTATGACTTTTGTTTTTGTCCTTATCAAATATTAATGCGATAGCTGCACTCCTCACCTTATCCCACCTCTAAATGCCCAGCAGAACCCAACGTGCTGTTGAGACTAAAGAATTGTGATCCTATAAAAAGTAACTGTAATGACTTGCGCTAAATGTGATGCTGCATGTGTTAATATTCTGTCAACTACCTGTCTCTATTTTTATTTGTTCTAACTTATTTCTGTATTTAGCCCTGCACAGAAGTACTGTTCCTGGATATCTTCCACAACTACAGCCAGACCCTGACACCAGTGCTGCTGGATATGGTTCAGAATCTCCAGGGTCAGTTTAAGCATTATACCTACAAATCACATAGTCTAATTTCATTCCAGTGAATTTTTAACACCTTGGCAATGAAAACTGTATAGGCAGGAGCCAGTCAATTGGGCACATTTAGCTAAAAATAACACACTCATACATCTTTATAATGCATAAATAGATTCAGTTTATCATCATTTTAGAGGCTGTTTGTACAAATCATTTTGTAGCCTGATTGTGGTGAACAGTGGGTTTTGGGTTTTTTTGGTTATTAACCTTAAAAAACTAAAACAAACAATAGAAAAGTCAAAAATGAAACAAACAACGTGCAACTTCTCCCACCAATATGTGACAATTCATATCCCAGGAGGTCCTTTTTTAGGGGAAAAAAGTGCAAGTATCACAGAAACAAAACACAAACTTTAAGAAAAAATCTTTTTTTAACAATAATTTTTGTGCCAAGTAATCTTAATTTCAACTTTTTATAAAATAAGTGATTTTTTTTTTTAATTTAAGAAGTTTGCATAAGAAGTTATACTTGTGTAAAGACTGTGTTGAATACGTCTGTTCAGCTACAGTATATACCCTTACTCATGCAGCTGTAAGTAGAGAAATTGGCCCTGAGTCACTAATATTTGCATATAAATTTGTGGAAGAAAAAGTAAACACACAAAACTACCATCAGATTCATGGAATATTCTGGAGTTTGTTCTTACTGCACTGCTTATATTAGCGATTGGCTCACAATCTGCAACACCTCCATTTCTCTAAATAAAGAAACATTAACTTTGGAACGTTCTGTGCAGGAGAATTTCTGACAAAAAAAAGATTAAAAAATAGTGCCAGAGAAGGTTCAACTTTCCACTGTGTTTCCTCTGAAATGACAATGGTAAAAATGGGAAAGAAAAAAGCAAGGCTCAGGCTCCAGTAACAGAGGAGATGAGTTCTGTATCCCCTGAGACATGCACTGTGGCTGATATTGAAGGCACAAAAAAAAAGGTTTGACATCAAAGTTTGTGCAGGGGGGGGGGGCTACCAGGTAGACCAAAAGAGTATGAAGGGAGCAGGTGAAGGTATGGCTTATGTATCAGCCAAGATAAGAAACTCACTACTGTAACTGAAACTAGAGTGACAAGTGATAAATGACATCATGAAGTGTTTTTAATAATTTTCATACATTTAACATAAGAATAAGATGAAGACAAAAAAGCATAATTCCCCTCGAAGGGCAAGGGCTATACTAAATTTTTTATAATCTTTATATTACAACATGATGTGGGCCTGTTATGGTATCTTTGTGACGTGATTGGGCATTGCATTGAAAAAATAAAATGTCTGTTGTAGAGCTTTCTCTGTGCGCTTTCATATGAATATTTATATTACTTGACATGGTTTCTTGTATCCCCACCCAAGTATCGGCAGTGTTTAGTGACAGCTTGGAGTTTATTGTGGGTATTTGCTTATACACATGGTCTGAGGCAGTTTGCATAGTACAAACAAGTCTATTCACATCTGTTGATGAAGCACAGATTTAGTTCAATATTTAAGCTTAACAGTCAGTATGAACTCTGCTATTGGCTGTCATTACGTCCACCTTTCTAAACTCTCGGTCATGTACACACACAAATTTGGCACACTGCTCCTCATCTCATGGGGGTACTGGTGTGTAGCTCTTGTGCTGTTGCTGAATTGGTCGTGCTATTGCTCGCTTGGGTGGATTACAAGGTCCACTTCTGCCCTGTCTCTCAAGCTACTTTTCATTTTAAGTGTCAGAGTGGAAATTGGTTTTGCTGGAGCAAGGAAAACACCAGTTTGGTTAATTCTATGGTTGAAAGAAGACATCTATTGATTTTGAAACCTGAGTATACAACTAGAGAGCGAGAACAGCCCATCAAAATGGCTTAAGCAAGACCGATGTGACGTGCCTGTTTAATTTCCAGTTGTCAGTTACATACCTTACATACATTCCGCTGTCAAAGAGCAATACTGGGACAATAGATATGCTGCTATATTGCTTATTTTATTGATTCTGCCTTGTTACTGAAATTAAATCCAGTGTATATTTGTGTCTTTTCAGGCCCAACCAATGTGGAAGACTCTGTTCAGTTGCTAATGAAGGATGCAGGTCAGTCAAAAGCTCACGTACTTTTTACTCCATTTTAGAGCAGGGCGATATGGCCAAAAATATTTATCACGATATATATTTGAAAATTTGCGATAACGATATAACCGACGATATAATTGATGCAAGACAAAATACAACTCCACAACATTACTAGCGCAAAAAGACAACCTTCCATTTATTTTCACTTAAACAAGAAGCTGGTTTTTATGTACATTAAAGCTTTATAAAAATGTAACAGTGCAAATGCAAATTCCTTGCTGAAAGTTTAACCAAAAGGCATTTCCAGTAGAAATGGGCTGACATATCCTGAGCATAACCATGTATAATATCCACTGAAGTTAAAAAGAGGTGCTTTGCAACATTAAACTGCAGTGTGCAGTACGTATTTTTCGGACCATAAGGTGCACGGGATTATAAGGCACATTAAGCGAAACAAAGCAGTCAGATAAATCAAACTTTATTAAACTCATTCTTCTTCTTGCTTCCTCCACTTCTGTACCATTGATTTATTAATGAATGAATTCTGCTCTATTCCCATGTTGTTGCAGTATATTAATGACTAACCTTGTATTGTGGATGGATTATCTCAGTTGTTCTCCTGACTGAAGTTTGGTCCGTTTACAGCATCCTGCCATGCGATTGCATTTGTCTCTAACTATCAGGAACTTTAACGTTAACTTTTATAAGTGGAAAAGTGTTAGTGTTCGTCCTCCAGCTTCACTGTTTATGTTATGCTAACATAGCTGTGTCGCTAGCGATCACGTAGCACATCATTATATACCAGCTAGCCCAACTTCAGTAACCCTACAAACGTCACTGCTGTTTAGTTTCCTATCTTCATTTATGTTGGACGTGATAGCAGAGCTGTACGTTTGAATTTTTCCAGAAATCTCTGTCAGAACATACAATATCATGCTTAGGTAACTAGCGAGCTAACTTCCGCTAGCTTCCTGCTAACTTCTAACTCCGTTAAATGTAATAAATTTTGTTTTCATGGATGCCTGGAAGTTAAACTTCATAGTTTCACCTGGTTAAGCAGCAATGCTGATCGTTTTATTAAAGATGAAAGAATTGAGACAGTTTTTAACTCTCAGTGATGCTGCAGTGCTCGTTTGACCTGAAGTTTATGGAGTATAGGACCCAGATTACTCCCAGATTTAAGAGCATCTTAGTCCGACAAATACGACAATAACGACGGCCGCTTGCATGTTCTGCAAAAAAATGTGCTTTGTCGTGTATCTGACGGACAAACACCAAACCAGTTCCACATCACTGAAGTTGCACCATTTTTACAAACCAATTCTGGTTCATCTGTTTCACTCAACAATCGGCCATGTGCGTATGAAAACAAAGGCACTGCGCATGCGCGTTTTACTCATATTCTATTGCGATATTTCATTTTCCTATCGTTGCCTAACATCATACCGGTATTACCGTGAACGGTATAATATGGCCCAGCCCTACTCCATTGTAATTATTGCTCTGTCATGCTGGGAGTATCAGAGTTTGACTGTTCTAACACAAAAATCTTCCCCAACGAAAAAGACCAATTCCAAAGAGCTCTTAGCTGCCTATTGAGACTTCCCTCCCTTGTCAGTAGTATAATATAAGATTGCTACTTTTGCACCACTCCACTATCCATCTGTACATCATATCATTAGTCCCGGTTTTTCTCAAAATAAATGACAGAATATGTATCTAAAGTGTTAAACTCCTCTGAATCTGATCATAGACACCTAAATGATTATATTTCCCTTGTTTTTGCTGCTGGTTTATGGCTTTGCTCTTTGTTTCACAAGTTGCCCCATATTCAGCCTTACATAATACAAGAGAATTAAAATAATGGAAAAGGTCTGTTTCTTTTTCTGTAAATCGGATCCGTCTCTCTTTGTTTTGTTTTTTTTATCAGTCCTGTTCTCTGCTTTTTGCCATTTCAAAATTCATTACTTCTGAAGATAAATTATAAATAGTAACAGCCACTATTTCTTGTATTGTGTGTGTTCTTTTATCCCTTTTTATATTATATTGTTCTCATTCTGTCACTCTTTTTCTAATCATCTTTTATTTTATTCTTTTATTGCACTCCTCTTCATTTTAATAATAATAATAATAATAATGGATACTTTATTGACCCCCGTGGGGAAATTACTTGTTTTTCCCTGCATTTGACCCATTCACTCAGTGAAGCAGTGGGCAGCCACTAAGCAGGCGGCCGGGGAGCAGTGTGTAGGGACGGTACCTTGCTCAGGGGTACCTCAGGGTAGCTGTTCAGTGGATTCGAACCGCCGACCTTCCGATCATGGGGTGACCACTTTACCTACTGAGCTATCCCTGCCCTTTAGTCACCATTACACCAATTTCTGCCTGAAGCATAACCTATAGTATCATTATTATGATGTCTATGTTTCTATAACATGTACTCTTTTTTTTGTTTTGTTGTTTTGTATGTTAATATTTGCCTGCATATTTGAAGCATATTCAGCCTACTGTTAGCAGAATGAAAGCTTCACAACAAGCATTAATTTGTTGGAAACCATAGGTACATTCCAGTAACCCCAAATGACTCTACACCGACATTTACCTGACATGTTTTACCTTACCAGTTTTCAAGTTTGCTAATAACATCTCAAGCTTGGTCAAGGCTGGCAGAGCCTGACTGGCTCTGAGCTCTGTAGCTTTAGCTTTAGCCATTTTGCTTTTATTTGCTTCTTTAAAATGTCCATGTTAAGTTGGATGAAGTTACATTTTTGTGATGGTCCCCTGCAGTTTAATTTGTCAAATTTTGTGTTTTCACTTGCGTCAAAGAGCCTCAAGAGCTGTTTGTCTGTGCTGCTGTGCATGTGTTGCACAAGCATTTAACCAATGGTTAAATGAAAAGGTTCTTGTAGGGGAAACATATCAGTCGTATTGTGAATATTGTAACCAGTGTAACTTTTTTCTTTGCAGTATACAATGCAGTGGGATTAGCAGCTTATGAACTGTTTGACAATGTGGACTTTGACCAGTGGTTCAAGAATCAGCTTCTTGGAGAGTTGCAAGTCAGCCATCACAGGTATTCTTTTTGTCTTCTCTAAATATTCTATTTTTAATTGTTTCTTCTTCTTTTTAAAAAAAAAAAGTATTTTAATATTAAAGCACGCACTAATGGAAAAAAAAATACCAGATCTAACTAAATTAGAAAAGGTTGACCACTTAACCGTGAAATGAGTTTTTGGAATTTCACTCTAATTATTACTGGTTAGATAACATTAAACAATAAAATTATTTTTTGGCCTAAATCACTAATGGCCTCACAGAGGTAAATATACCACATCTAAGTAATTTATTAGCCTTCTGTAAGGATTTTATTTTTGTATGACATGGTTACTGAATTATTAAAAGGAATGTTGTTATTATTATTATTATTATTATTTATTTATATTTTTGGGGGGGCTCGGAGGGGGGATACTTTCCTTTTTTGAACATGTCTCATTTGACCACATCGGTCTCATTCAGGGTTGAAATGATAATAGTGAAGCAGCTTAGCAGTTCTTTTGTAATCGGTGTTTTACTGTATGCAAGCTCAGTTTCAATGTCTGTTATGTTGCATATTTAACACTCCTTCCAGTGTACTCAAGTTAATTGACTATTAACCTCTCCAGCTTTCTCACAGCCTGTAGCACATTGAATGCATACAAAAAAGCTCATAAGTAACAAATACTTGGGGTGTTTTTTCTGTCATGGTTATGTTAAAAAAATACTGTTAGTTTTCACATCACTTTACAAGCAGCAGACAAATGCGGACATCAGCAGCACTCAATAGAAAAGCTTTTTTTAAAACTGTGAAAGAACTCTGTAAGGGCTCTACAGGCAGTCAGCTAAAGTTACAATGAGTTGCTACATGGATGGATTTAAAAGGTGTTAGAAAAGGGAGACACTGACCAGAGGTGAGATGGTGTGGAAATGAAGAACAATGGAAGTGTCGTCCCCCCCCCCCCCCCCACACACACACACGAAACACAATCAAAGCAGCACTCAGAAGGTTGGTCACCGAGGGTTGGTGCTGACGTCACAGTGCATGGTATTTGATGTCACACTGATTCTTCCTCCAGGCTATGCAAGTGCAGATAACCCCTCCACTTTTACCTGTGGTTTAATCTCTTTTTAAAGCTTAATCCAGACTATAAAGAAACAATACAGAATGCAGTTTTACTCTAAGGGAGGGTTTTAAATTTTGAGACTCCTGGGAAAAACACTGAAGATGATTTAAAAAAAACAAAACAAAAAATCCCCCCAAAAACCATTATGTAGTCAAATGCCAGCTCTGAATTTTTCTCAATTTTTTGTGCACTCATGCAAATACACACATTAATGGTGTTAGTCGAAGACTATTTGAATTACTGCACCAACCAGAAAACACACAGGTTGCAGCTTAACAAAGATTACAGTTCATCATCTGACCAAATGTGAAATATCATCAAAATCCTTACATGTTATTTATTGGTGATTATAAAATAATTATGCACAAGATTCTGTCAAAGAACGTTAGACCTCTGACCTTTTGGGCATGGCATGAGTTTTACCTGATAGACTCCGTGTCATATTTGATCACAATTGGCATATAAATTCTTGAGTTGTGGTCCAAAACATTTTTTGCAAGGCCACAGTGGCCATCTTTTAATCCACTTGAATGTTTCTTCCAAATTTTAAGAATTTTATCCATGGCCTTCCCAATAAAGGGTGTGGATAAAATTAATGGAGCTAGAGAGCGATAGGGGCGAAAGAGAGGCACAACTTGAATCTGAAAACTCAGTGCCTGAAGCTACGGCTGTTGCTAGTGTAGAGGCATTAAAATTGATGCAAGTGACAAATTGAAATTAAAACTGCAAAGTAGAACAGTAATTAGAAGCCAGTAAGAAATTCCCTTTCGGCTAAAACTCTGGAAACATGTCATATGCGGTGCTCCTCAGTTGCTGGGAAGTGGTGAAGCAATGAGTCTTGGAGTTCTTTTTGCACTACTGTGTGAATGCACAATCAAAGCAGTAGACACTGCGGTATGGCTACTCAAAGAAGCATGACACTCAATATGTGTCATAAATTTTACAAAATGTGTCTGTGTATTTGTTTTTAAAATAAAATACTTTCAATGTTTCATGATGATGGTGAAAGAGTGGCACACAGTGGAACAGCCTGTTCATTGCTTACAATATAAATTCATTATTGTCTTTTATCTTCTCAGTAAAAATGTGATCATAAAAAGACACTGGCCTTATCAATCAGTCAGTCAATATTCTGACTCGTGGTCCACCAAAACAAAGCAAGTCATATAAAGCATATCCTTGAGCTGTACTCGGATTCAGCAAAGCCAAGGTTAGTTACATCCAGGACAGCAGATAAACTTTTCAACTCTCATTGATTTCTCTGTTGTGGTGTGCAAATGAAGCTGTGTTTCTGTCACATGGTTCCCACAGTACTTTGATGGGGCTTCTGAAGTTGGAATGTGTATTCATCATGGATGGTTTAAAAAGGGACATGCTTGATGATCTCCCTTGGTGTGTGGAGTTTTTCTCTGTAGCAGTCAGAGGTTTCTGTTTTCAAGTGCTCATGCATGACTGCCTACATCTGTTAAAGGACTTCATCTTTGTGATGCTTGTCTTTACACTGTCAGTATATTATCTTGTTTTTCAAGTTGCAATGTAGTATTTTATTCTCAGCTCTCAGTGGGGTGTACTACAAATAAGAATACACTTGTGTAATGTTACTGCAATTAACTTGCTGTTTGTAACCTGCCTTATCACAGCCCGCTAACCCCCCTCCCACACACACATGCACACATTCCTGCCTAGTTGACCTAAAGCCACCTGACGTTAAAGCTGTATATTCAGAACACTTTATTATGACTGCAATCCAAACACTTTAAACTTCCAAATATGTGTGATCCGCAGGTTTTTTGATATACAGTGGATCTGAACTACTCATTTTATATAGTATATCTATATATGCACTCCGTGGCTATAAAGTTGAAAGTCGTTGTTCCATACAGTAAAGGCCCACATTTGAAAGAGTTGTCACCCTTGTGGCACTTACTGAACCACAGAGCCGTCGTGCTCTTGGTATCAAAGCTAACCAAGCAGACATTAGTGCTTTGCACAGCTCCCCAAGGTTTATAAGTGGAAGTTCTTTTTTTACTGATGCTGCTTTGAAGTTCACCCCAAAGGTGTGTAGGTGGATTTGATACTGCTGAATTGTGCGGTCCAGATCATGAAGTGTTCTATTGTAGACTTGTAATTACTTGTAGTGGCCTGTGCCACCTGACTTATCTCTGCTTTGTTCAACTTTCTGTGATTTGTGACATTTTTGAAAGTATCACACCTTTAAAATGTTCTAATAGTCCTTTCTGTTAAAGAACTGTATTGCTACAATTTTTGATATGATTATTACTATATTTAATACCTGATATTGTTACTAATTACATGTTTGTGCTTATGGAAATGATAATAATCACTTTATTTGCTAAACTAAGGGGTTTTTCCTCCTAGTGACAGAGTATACAAAAACAAGCAATTAAAGTCTAAGGTTCTTAGATCATCTTCTGTTCTGATTTACATGCAGGTTTACACTATTGTGTAGTATACCATTTTTCTTCCCTGAATAGCAACACCTAGCCAGTTGAGCAAAGTTTTTCCATCACTGTCATATTTCTGTGTTTTTCATGCCACTTAGAACCAGCGTTGGTCAAGTTACTTGAAAAAAGTAATCAGTAACTAATTACTGATTACTTCCCCAAAAAAGTAATCCCGTTACTTTACTGATTACTTATTTTCAAAAGTAATTAATTACTTAGTTACTTAGTTACTTTTTAAAAACACGATTTACAACCTGAAGAGGTGATAAAGCGATAGATCTTTCAGCCCAATTCTACTTTTTCTGCATAATCCATCATACAAAATGTAATCAAATGGAAAAGTATCTTTTTTTTTTACTTGTTTTATCAGTTTTAATCTTTTAATGCATATAAAAAATTTAATTATATGCAACATTCTCTGACTTGAATAAATTAGTTTAACATTTAAACCTATTTTCTGCACATTCCAGCACATAAAATAAAATATTTTTTGTGTTTACACTCATTCTTTCAAATAGATGCAAGTAAAACACAGCAGAAAATAAATAAAGTCAAAGACTCAGCGGTCCTTTTGCTCTATTTTCACCTGTAAAGCAGGACTGGGGGTAGGCGGAGGTTTACCCTGGTGCAGGTGTGCTGCGGTCAGTTGAAGAATCCGCGAGTTTCTCTGTGAATTTCCCATTACGTCGTTGCGCACTCGGTGCTTGCTTGGAAGTTTAGGGGTTTTTTCGCTGTAAAAAGAAGGTTTCTTCCCACGCACAACGGACGCTAATGTTTTTGTCACTTTTTATGGAATCAAACTCAAAGTAAGGTCAGTACTTCCACGCTTTAAACGCTGCACGCTCATACTCTCTCCCGCACTCGATATATGATCCATTGTTGATCTGCACACAGCTGTTGTCACTAACGGCGCACTTGCTTACGTCACTGTCATGAGACATTCTCGCAAAAAAATCACGGTTTTAGTAACGCAGTAACGCAGCGTTCCTACGGGAAAGTAACGGTAATCTAATTACCGTTTTTGCAATAGTAATCCCTTACTTTACTCGTTACTTGAAAAAAGTAATCAGATTACAGTAACTGCCCATCTCTGCTTAGAACTAGGGCTGCCACAAACGATTATTCTGATAGTCGACTAGTCACCGATTATTTTTGCCATTAGTCGACTAATCAGATCATGCATCCATTGGACATAAAACGTACAGCTTATTGCACCAGCATGCATCAGCTCTTATATAACTATCATTAGCTTACAGCTTTAAGTGTTTAAGGTATGTGCTAACTAAAAATGAAGACAAGATGATAGTTTATTAAATTTTAATGAAATCTGCAGATTGTTTAGGTGAAGTTTAATAAATTCAGCCGTCTACTCCTTGCTATCTAAAATATAACAGGACACCGGAGTATATTCTCGAGCATCTCACACTTCTGATAATCAGTTGTCTGCTTGATGTTTATTCGGCTGTGTAAAAACGATAACTTTAATCTCAGAAAATCTTACAAAGCTTCAAATGACGTGTCGACTATTAAATTAGTTGTCGACGTAATCGTGACTAGTCGACTAATTGTGGCAACCCTACTTAGAACTCACTTTTTCATTTTAGTAGCTTCATACACTTTATTTGGTGTAAAGTAATTAGACGGGGAAAGGGACTCGTTAGGAAATAGAGGGTTTGGTTCCACCGATCTGTGTCGCAGTTCATCTTATGAATGCTTGGGCGAAACTTTAACCAGCCATAACATGTACTTGCTCAATTTTAATCAGCATGCTTGACCTAACCTAAACATCTAAAAACTTTAAAATGTATTCATTTATTTAAGTGGAGCCTTACATCTTGTGATAATTTGAGTATGTAAAGAGATTAGGGCAGTATATACACACACACCAGCCACTACTAGCAACAAATAAAGCACAGCATCAGAATAGCTAAAATAGCTCTCTAACTTGGCAGTGTCAGTAGGAAGAAAGAAGCAGAGGGACAATACCTGTTTGGTATTTACAGACGTCACATTCAAAGCAGGTTTTCTGGCTGACACACTTGTTCGATGCACATTTGTCACTGTTACCAGAACATTCCCAGATGCTGCACTGACTGCCTTCCTTGGCCCTTTGGGTATTCACTGTTGGAGTGTTAAATATGGCGTACATATTGTGATCTCACATTTTCACACATAATAGAATCCCAGAGATCCACGGTAATATGCTCAGTTGACAGGTATAATTGTTATTAATGCAAGAAAAACCAGTTTCTTGCAAATAACATTATCATTGCAATAGCTGAATCAATGTCTTTGGAAAACTCCTTTCACTCACAGGATTTTCTGTTTCCTGCTTGGATACAGTTTCTGTGCCACTTATCATCTTGAGTTGTTTCTTTAGGGTTGAATATATTCTTTAGATCAGAAATCTGCCAAACTTTTTTTCCATTTTAAAACAAATCAGCATTTCAGGGCTGTGGGTCCCTAACAGTTTAGCAAAGTGTTGCCTAAGAATGCAAACTTAAAGTCTACAGTTCATGGTGTTTACAACTGAGATCTGAGTTACTTACAAGACTTAAAAACAACTTGAATAGAATTTGCATTCAAATGATATTTGATTGTGAATTGTGATGGCTGTATTAAAGACAAATCACCCTCCATCTAATGCTTCTGAGCCGCTCATCCAGTAGAAGCTATGTAGATGTTTATTTGCTAGCTTGCGTTTTTTTTTTTTTTTTTTTTTTTTTTTTAAATGTATTTTTTCTTACAAGGCTTTAATAGTGCCCTTGCACCTCTTGCAGTTTGCAGGTTTCATGATAAGTTTAGGCCCTGGATAAGTCTGCATGTATCACTTGGTGTGAAGTAGTAACAGTGCATGTATTCGCACCCGAATCTGTCAGCAAAGCTGCTGTGTGTGGCTTACACCTATGGCTGAGCCTCAGGCAGCCAGTGAGTTGTTTGTCAGTATTTGGCATAATGACTACACAGATGCACATTGTGTACAGTCACACTTGAGCCCCCATGAGAAACAGTACTTTAATTTTTAACTTGCTGTCACTATTTTCCTCCCTTTTCTGCCTAAGCCAAAACAGCTGTCTTACCTGTGACGGGACAGCGTGCCTGACAAGAACAGAGGAGATAGTGAGGCATCTTGAAGCTCATACATATTCAGAACTAACACATGACTTGTATTTGGACATAGCTGAGAACTTTTTTTGGGTGTTATTTACTTGGACATCCCAGTTTAGCCTAAAAAACATCTTTTGTTGTAACCTAAACAGATATGGTTTGTGTTCAATTATTTTGCTTCCAGGCTTTGCCAGCATAGAAGGCTGTGAAACACTTTGGCACTTTGACATTCCCTTTTGTTGCTTGATGTGTCTGTCTGGAGTAAAAAGCATCTGTTGGTTAGCCAAGAGAATTTTCAAAGTTGTTACCTTTTAAGTCTTGGTGTTCTCTTATTGCTAGTTTTAGACACATTGGGTTGATTTTTGTTAGGTTTGTATCACAAGCACGTTGTGATACAAACACGTTGACATGGGGTCAAGTCTTGGGGAAAACAAGCACTCACAAAACTGGGCTTATTATGAAGTCCAGATCAAAAGTTTAAGACCACTTGAAAAATGGCAAAATAAATAAATAAAAAAAAAATATCACATTTTGCATGGTTGGATCTTAACAAGGTTGCAAGTAGAGCTTCGACATGTGACAAGGAGAAATGGGAGGGAGACAAAACATTTGTTTGAGCATGCAATTAATTGAAAACCAGGCTTAAACTGAAACAGGCTGATCAAAAGTTTATGACCACATGCTTTTAAAAGGTCAAATCTGTGCAAAAAAGTGGATTTATTGTTACCTTCTGTCAGGTAGTCACACTGTCATGACATTCTGATGGCAAAGGCAAAAACCCCCAAAACTTTTCCTTTTTGAACATAGTCGGGTTGTTGAACTGCATAAGCAGGATCTCTCACAGCGCACCATTGCTGCTGAGGTGGGACGCAGCAAGGCAGTCATTTGGAATTTTTTTTAAATGATCCTGAGGGTTATGAAAAGTCAAGTGGAAGACCCAAAAATTTTAACCAGCACTGAGCCGGAGGATCCAGTTGGCTGTCTGTCAAGACACTGAGACGATCCAACTCCAATTCCTGGAAGTTTGATTTCTGTTTTTTTTTGTTTGTTTGTTTGTTTGTTTGTTTTTTAAAGCATTCACTCACTTCCATTTCTCCTTGTTACATGTTGAAGCTCTGCTTGGGAAGTTGTTAAGATCCAACCATGCGAAATGTGATTTTTATTTATTTTTTGTGTGTGTGCCATTTTTCAAGTAGTCTTGAACTGTTGTTTGGGACTGTATTGGGGTTCCATTTTTATCCCTCAACCATGAAGTCTTGTGCTATCACAGGCAGCTTGGACACCCAACTTTGTGAATACAGTAACTCATGAGGTGGCATACATCTAAAAATCTTAGGAACAGTTGAGATTAAGTGTTCTGTAAATCCTGTGAAAAGGATCACTTGAGAAAGATGACACCTAGGATTTTCAAAATGATTCCATAGGTGCATCCACTAAAAACCTTGGATGCATTCGATTATCGTAACCTTGACCTTTAGGTGACCAGAGGTCAAG
Organism: Simochromis diagramma; assembly: GCF_900408965.1. Taxonomy (NCBI): domain Eukaryota; kingdom Metazoa; phylum Chordata; class Actinopteri; order Cichliformes; family Cichlidae; genus Simochromis; species Simochromis diagramma. The sequence continues at coordinate 8,884,600 of NW_024387200.1, read as the reverse complement.
TTTTGTGAAAATCTTGTGAATACAGTAGCTGAAATGAGGTGATGTAGGATTTTCACATTTGTACTAAAGGTGCATTTACTTGAAGATGAGGGGTAGCTCTGGCAGCAGCTATTTTTTTTTTTATACTACTTGTCATATCATTGCATTTTCTTTAGTTTCTTTTGCATTAGCTCTGATTGTGACTAACAAGCTCTTCCATTTGGTGTTGACTAAGTGAATTAAATTTGAGTCCTAAAATCTAAAAATGGTGCTTAAATCTTTACGGCAGTGATGTAGAACTGTTCACTCGAACCTTAGACCCAGGCTGAATCGCTTTTTGCAGGAATGGTAAAGGGAATTCTTTTGTGCCACTGCGTAAAAGGTTCTTCATACTCTCAGACTTGGAAGTCTCACACTACATTGCTTAGGAATTTTAAGTATTGGGAAAATAAAGTTTTACATACACACAGCAATGTATGAAATAAATTACATTTATGTAGCCTCAACTGTGCAAGATTTCTTTCTCGGCAATAATGTAAAATTCCTTTGGGCTCATTTCTGTCCACGGATTTCCCATGGGCTTGCCAGAAATGATGAACAGGGTTCCTGACAGCTGTGTGAAGTTGTGGAGGAGGAAACGGCTTTAGCATGGATGAGTCATGTCTGACCTTTGACAAATACCTCTGTCAACCTGTCTGTCCATCTGCTTCTCTAATCTTTTCTTCCACTTTGCTACTGCACTAATAATAGACTGTACCACCTGTAATCTCCCTTGCTGAAGCAGATATTCAGTATTTTTTTTTCCAGTCATGCACAGATGCAACATAGCCCTGGAAATGTGTAGTCAGTTAGTCACGTCAGTACAAAGTCAGAAATAATGCTGAGAAGGTTAAAGATTTATTTGTTGGATACTCAAAGACATTTTGCAACTGGTTTTCTACAACATAATCTAGAAAAAATATTGCTTATATACAGAAATGTTGTTTATTTCTTTGTGCGGGACAGATACCTGCCAAAAATCAAACATTGATAAACCATCACCAAATCAGGAAATGTGTTCCTTACATGGACTTTCCTTCTTTGTCTGTAAATCATAACTCTTCAAATTCAGCCCTGAACTCTGCTGAAATTCCCGTGCCACAGAATTAAAGATTTAAAAAATGCATACGTATTAGCATTTGCAGATTTTAAAAAATTGTCTTTACCAATCTTGGCTCACGATGCCGTCTCATTTTTGTGTGGCAATTCTGCTGTGGTCGCAGTTTTTGTCTCTAAACTTTCCTGACGTCTGTGATCTGAGCATCATGCATCTCCTTTCACATTGCCAATTTTTCTGGCTGGTTCCTCGTTTTGGATGCAGACAGACTTTTTAATTAAAGCCGATGCCATTGCCTGTTGATTCTTGGATGTGCCTGTTGATGCCTCATGTGTGCTTATTCGTTAATTAAATGCTTGCCCTTAGACTTATTCCAGAGTTGAAAGCAATATGGAAATTTTATTGGGGCCAAGATTTGAAGGGACCGTTATTAAGGTTTTGGTGGAAAGTAAGTAGGGTTCAAACATGAAGCTGAAATTTTGTTAGATTAAGGAAAAGTGATGCAAGTCTAAAGGATAAAGGTACTATATTCTCAGAGTTTTAAGAACATCAAACATTAGCAATGGCCACATATTTTAACTTGTGTGAGTGATAGTATAGTAACAGATGATCTTGGGATAATTTACATGCAGTGTCACTCTCTCTTTGGATCAGAGATGCTAGCATTTTGATTTATTGAGAGCTGGTTGAATGTTCCCAGTTGCCTGTTTACTGCCAGTGGCATACCTGCTTTCTCATTTTGGAACCATCACGTGTTATTGCCTCAAAAAAACCTGTGGAAATCCAGTTTGTCTGGTTAACTCTATTTTACTTTAAAGGTCATTGATGGATTGTTCATTCTTCTTTGATGCTCCAGTTCTGTAGTTCTGTGTGATCCTGTGCAGCAGGCCTTTAATTTAATGTTATTTGCTATATGTTTTTAATGTTATTTGCTATACATTTTTTTTTTTTTTTTTTTTTTAAAGATCAAGACTTGTAGCTTGTTTTGTGCATACACACTAGAGCTGACGATTTGCTTCATAGTCCAGTTGCCCTGTTGCCCCTCATGGTATCTCCAGTGAGTGATGGCATCGCTGCTGGGTGCCAGAGCATCATACCACTGTGGTATCCATGTGTATCCACTCGATATAATATGTACCCTGTTGTGGTTTTACTATATCGTCCCCCTCTGTGTTGCAGGTATTGGTTATATGTGGAAGTGGGACACTGTAGCTTGGCTTTTTTAAAAATTATTATGAATCTCAGAACAATGATAATATTATCGATTTATTGCATCAGTGGGTAAACTGGAAAAAAATAGCCTTGACTGGTGAGCTATCACTATTAACCTTTTGACCGTCATCGATCCCTGACATCATCCTCCATCAGCACGACTCTAATGCACACATGCAAGGTTGTTTTTCCATCTCCACCTCCTGAGTCATACTGTTGTTTAGCATCTTCTGGCTGGTGGCCCAGGCTATGATCTCTGCCTCCCTGTGGATGTTTGACAGGAAGCCAACAAGAGTGTCACTCCCTATCCTCATCTGTCTCTTCCCTTGTCCTTCAGTCCCTGTCATTACTGTCAAGGTGGTCCTTAGACATACAAAAGGAGCTTGCCAAATATAATTGTCTGAAAAATAACTTCCAAACGTATAACGTCTTGCAATTTAGACATGCAGCTTGCTTTTGTCACATAACTACTCCACACAAGTATTTGTTTTTATTTTTTATTAAGTATTCTAGTTTTCTAACTAGGCCAATTCTCTTACTTGGTCATTAGTCACAAGATTCATTGTCCCTCAGGCTTTCAGTCTCTTGCTCATATGAATTCAGCTAAACAAATGCACATACAGTAGAATCTGTCTGAAAAAATACATTCTTTACACTCCAAGTTCAGACTTATCTGTAGGGTGTAATAAAGTGACAGTGATATTTACCTGAGAGCACAAATTGTGCCATAGCCTCCAGCATACAGGAGGCAACAATAAAAAAATAAAAAAAAAAAATCACAACATAAGAAACAATTCTGAATAAGCCTTAAACAATGACAGTGCAGATTTCATTATTTGAATAGGCCCAGCAGTTTTAAATGGTCTGCTAACTACTGCTGTGTATTCACATTATGGTTCTAAGATTATAGCGCCAGCTGGTTAATTTCTCCATATTACGATATAATTGAAGAGCACAGAGTAGTCATCTGTTCAGGTTTTCAGCTAAAAGTTACTTTGTCTTCTTCTGTCCTGCAGGTACAAGTTGATTCGTCGACGAGTCATCTGGCTAATAGGGCAGTGGATTTCTGTCAAGTTCAAATCTGACCTTCGACCTTTACTCTATGAGGTCATCTTAAGTCTCATGCAGGATCCCGACTTGGTGGTAAGGCAGCTACATACAGTTTTTTTTTTTTTCCCCCCACTCAAAACTGCTTGGTGATTAAATTGCCAGGTTCTCTTACAAAAAACCCTCCTGTTCAGTTCATAATGACTGAAATGGGCTGTTAGTGAAAGTGCACAGCCGGCTACACAAACACAGTTTTCTGCTTAATAGCGTGAAACCACAGCCACTGTGCTGCCATCTTTCTACATAAAAAAGCCAAATGTAATCAGAGTTTGTGACAAGCTTTTTCCATCTTTTTTCTCAACTTACTGTTTACTGTAGATTTTATATTTTGAATTTTTCCTTTGCTATCCACTAACATTTTTATTTAGCTGTGGCCTTGACAAAACCATAACCCCAATTTGGACTGAGTTTCACCTTAAGGTAAAATTAGATTAATCATTTGATATGCTTTCTGCCTCATGCACTTGATTGTTTTCTTTTAACATAATTTATATCTAGTAATATGATAACATTTTAATTAAAGTTAAGATTTTAATACTTAATCTCCAAACAGCCAGAAATGTGATCAGGGATTGGTTCACTCAAGAGGTAGCAGTTAAATATCATTTTCTGTGTCCATTAACTGACACTCAATTATCATCTGTCATGTTGTGGGGGATGTTGAATACAAAATACATTTCATGTATATTGAGTAAAATTCATTGCAGATTGCTGACTTTTCTTTGCCAGTAGGTGGCTAAATAGGATAGTTACTCACTATTAACAGAGATAGATTTGTGTCTGTATGTAGACTGGAAAATGTACTGTGCATTTGAATGTCAACAACCTTCTATTAAGTTGTGAAACACTACTTAATGCTCTTAGAGAAGTTTGTTCAGGGTTCAAATATAATTCAAATAGCAGACACTGAACAAACCTGGAACATGTCATTCAAACGGGCTCACTTTTTGTGGAACTGAGTGTTTCTATCCGTTCCTGTACATGTAACAGGAGTTGTCAGTCATTTTTATAGGTTAGAATTTAGAATAAAAACGTGTGTACTTTAGGGCTGCCACGATTAGTCGATTAGTCACGATTACGTCGACTATCAAAATCATCGACGACTAATTTAATAGTCGACGCGTCGTTTGAAGCTTTGTAAGACGTAGGAATAAATAGTAGGATTTAAGAGTGTAATAACGGACTGAAACAGAGAAGAAGAAGAAGAAGCAGTGTCCGGTATCGTAGCTTTGTCCAAATTCAGGAACCGCATCCTCCTGTGCAATTGTAGGCCGATTACGTTACAGCGACATGACGAAGACTGTCCAAATTCGAAGACTCCGACAAATGCGGCCTTCGTTTCCCCAGATTTGAAGGATGGGTCGGGTGTATACTTCGTGGCCCAACCTATCCCAGAATTCATAGCGCTGCCCTGCTCAGTTTCCAATGGCGGCAGCTAGTTAGTTTTAATATTACTCTTATTATTCTTTCTGGGTCACAAAATAAACGTTTAACATATTTTCAGGCGAGAATGTAGCTGTGTAAACCTCAAATATCTGCTCAGTTTATCAAGACACCACATATTTTCAAAAGCGTCCTGACGAGCTCGATAGCTAGCCGGGGGCAAAGCTCACTAGAGCTGGTGAGAACACCGGACTCCCGGCAAATCGTTTTCAAACCCACCACCGTCTTTCGCTACTCAGGTTAAACATCATATATAAGTCACTTAAATAACCTAAAAATGTTATTGTTTGGCTGTTTTTAGTATTTTATTTGTTCCTAAGTAAATCGGTTTGGCTGAGATTAGAGTTGTATTTTTGCACAGCTGAATAAACGTCAAGCAGACAACTGATTATCAGAAGTGTGAGATGCTCGAGAATATACTCCGGTGTCCTGTTATATTTTAGATAGGAGGGAAGGAGCAGACGGCTGTTTCATTAAAATTTAATAAACTATCATCTTGTCTTTATTTTTAGTTAGCACTTAAACACTTAAAGCTGTAAGCTAGTGATAGTTATATAAGAGCTGATGCATGCTGGTGCAATAATTAGTGACTAGTCGACTATCAAAATAATCGTTTGTAGCAGCCCTAGTGTACTTAGCAATTTGCTTTATGAGGTGGGTGTAGGATATATTAAAATTTTTGCAAATTTGTTTTTACATGAAAAGGCCCAACTTCCATGTCAAATATTCAATGGTGGGGAGAGTTGTGTCTATATCTATGACCCAGATAACCAAGCACAAGTCTATGCCGTGCAAAAGCCTGCAGTCTTCTTGACTAATAAAGGCACATCTGATATGCCAATTGATGAGCACTGCTGTAATCCCTCAGATGTCTTGGGGAGTACAAATATCAAAACAGTTGTAACAGTTTCAACTCCCCAACACTCACTCGCACAATCTGCTGGCCTCAGATTTGTCTTTGTTCTACCGAAACAAAATTTAAGTTGTAGTGAAGTGAGCCTCAAAATGATGTCATGATAGATCAAGGAAATTTGCTATAGTGATATTCTTGGCAAAACAGGAGGGGGGAAAAAAATAGCTCGATAATGTTTTCAGTGATTGCAGCTTGAAGGCAGCATTTCATAGTTCAAACGGACTTGTCTTGTTCTGCCTCTTAGGTAGTCTAAATGTGTAGCGCCACTATATCAAATTTAGCCTAATTGAAATCACTAATGATTTTTGCTTTTTAAAGGTCCAGCCTGAACTTTGATCATAATTTGTGTGGTGTTACCTTATATACGTTTGGCTGCTTTGATCCAGATGTTGTGCACAGATGGTTTTTATTGCACTTAAAAGAATGCGCACTTAATGTGATAATTTAGTTACATGCCAGTATTATCTATTTTACTCTTATTTACACCCTGTGTAGGTAAATGGATTTTGTAAATCGTTTGTGATATAAAGTAGAGATTAATTTCAGTGTTGTTACCATTTCAGCGGCATTTCCTCGTACAAACTTGCATTTACATAACTGACCAGCTCACTAATCATGTTGTAGTTCCTGATCAGTATCTTTCGGGGCCAATTAGAAAGTCTTTACCTGAATGAATTGTTAATCAAACCTTGAGACTTATAAACAATCTAAGTTGTTAATATCCTTGTTGCTGCTCTGTTTTCCTTATTAACATGGAAAGTTATTCACTTATTTAATTATGACATCTTGTGTCCAAAAATTAGACTGAAGCGTCTTGTCATAGTCGCATTGTATTTAAAAGATGCATGTAGGAGCTCATGCTGCAGTGCAGCAAACTCTTCATTGTTATGGAAAAAGGAAGCTCATTTGGTTGCATAAAGAAGTCTAATTGTGCAGAAGTCTATGGGAAAAACAACATGATCTGTGACCTGTAATACTTTCCCGATGAGTTAATGGCCTCAGTCATTGTACGGAAAGCAATATGATGAGCTTTTTTGTAATTTATGGTGCCATTTACTGTTAGAAAGGGTGATAAGGCAGTGGCCCCCGGTGTCTTGATCAGATTAACATTTTGATTATCACAAGCATGCTCTCTTAAATAGTTTCCGCAGACTTCTGTGGTAGTGTTGCACACTCCGGGAGCTTTATATGTGAGACAGCCATCCATGCACATGCTTTATTAGCATCCATCAGTGGCATTCATGAGCTAAATCACAGATCACAGATGCATATTACTTGGATTGTGACAGTTTTTTTTTTTTATCTCCTCATTTTCTTCAAGGTGTTCTAGTTTTTGCAGCATTCTTGTTTGTTTACTCAGAGTCTTAGTAAAGGTTAAAAATAGTCTTGTGGTGAGTTTAAGCTTTTAACTCCTGAAGCTTTTACACATACATACACATACATGTATTTATGTGAACACTAATCATTAATTTGTATTATAATGATGTATTATAAAGAAACTTAACTCATCAGTAACTACAAATTGTGGAAATGGTTGTTGCTTATCTGCCAGCATTTTTTTTTTTTTATTTTAAATTAACACTTACAATTTTTCAGTGAGCACTAGCTGAAATATTTTCCAGAAGAGGATTTGTGTCACTTAATATGCATGCAGGGTTTTTAGATGATGCTCATTATCATTTTACTCCAGATAATTGTTTTGGATTTGGTGTTGCTTTTTCACGTTACTTTTATCTTAGTCAGATTCACTGAGTTGGTTAAATGTAAGTTTTCCCTGGTTAGACCTTCAGTTACTTTTATAGTTGGCATAAATCTGATCAATTTTATTTTTATTTTTTTATTTTTGGCTTCTTAACCCCTCAGATATTTTGAACATCAGTAACATTTTAAAGTGAATGTTCCATGTGACAGTGTCGGACAATACGTATGTTTTTGTATAAGACCCATCTGAATATTTTATTTCCATCTTTTAGCCCATGTTTTTCTCTATGCTTTGTTGAATTAGAATGTAGTTTCACTCATAAGTATTCCAATTGCCAACAAGGCCAGTGCTGATGGCACTTGCAGAGCCCACTTCATCAACATACTCCTTTTGTTGCTGGTTAATGTATGCGGACAGAAGGGCTGTGTTTTTTCTTCGTGTCTGAATTTCAGATTTATCTTTCATTAATGTACTTTTTCCATTTGTTTTGTTCGTCACCTGTATTTTCAGTATAGAACAGATGCTTAAAATGTTTGTCTATGGATTTATAATATTGTTAGCCCATATTATTATTGTTATACAAATGATTGTATTCATTTAAAATGGCCAAATGTATCATATCTGTTTAGTGGACAAATATCATACAGCTTATATTTTATTGACTAAGCTGCTGCCTAATGTGTCAATGTGTGAGTTGTAAGTTAATTACCAAAGAGATGCAGACCTTAGATTATGCTTACTTACAGTTATTGCAGTCATGTCATTTTTTAAAAATAAAACATAATATGAGAATCAGTTTATTTTCTGTGCTTCAGAAATATGAGCTGTTCATAGTGTTAGAAAAGTATAAACACCACAAGCTGGAGAAGTTGTTATGCTGCTTATTTGAGTAAGTCAATTAATAATTGAGGAAAATGTGCCAGTGTGAGTGTGATCATACCACTGGTTTGGTGCCAGTAATTCCAAAACCTTGACTTGGCATGATGTGATGAGGCAGAATAAATGGAGACCAAAATCTTCAGTAAAAATGGCTCAGGATTTTATAGATATTCGGTCAGGACATTTGACATTTGTGATTTGTGAATTAAAAAATTAAATGCAAACGCCTTTTCTTTTTACTATTGTCCTTTAAAAAAACAGAACAATTTTACATTTTATTTGGAATTGGCAGTATTTTATACATGTAGAAATATGCATGAAAATAAGGAGGATAAATTATGATATGACTGACGTGGTGGAAGCAAAGAGTGTGTGTGTGTGTGTGTGTGTGTGTGTGTGTGTGTGTGTGTGTGTGTGTGTGTGTGTGTCAGTCATATGAATGGAGAACACAAATCTTGTTCATTAAAATTTTGTTTTCTGCAGTTTTCTGGCTTAACCCTAACAGAGTAACTCTAAAAATCAAAGAAGATTATTTAACTTCTTGTGTTGTTTGAAAATGATTGTGTTATGTGCATAAATGATGATGGTAATGCTTGTGAAACTGTCAATAATTTTTAGTCAAGATAAGAAGTATTGAGAGAAAATCTGAGGGTCAAGATCAGATCAATGGGGTGCTCCATATTCATAAAGAATTTTTCTTTGTGTGTGTGTGTGTGTGTGTGTTGTAAAGACAGAGGACAAACAGAAAGACAGAGGCCAATTGAGTTTTCCAGTCAGTGTATGAATATGAAATGATCTGTGATCCAGATTTGAAACCCCATTTGTATTATCGTGGAAGGGAAAATGCAATTTAAGCACCTTTTTGGGGAAATTAGCTATGCAGACCTTGCAAAAATGTTTGCAGACTAAAAACGATAACATTCCAACCGTAACAAAATAGTCAAAATCACACATATTGATTTGTTGTATTAAAAGAATTTCTCAGATCTGGGTTAGCAAATCTGGCCAAAGGACCAATAAGTTCATGCCATGCTGATGTGTCCACAGTCCATCTGTCCATAATTCACAAGATTTTCTTTTCCTCCTACAGTAACAGATTTAAGCAAATTCTCACTGATCACCTAAGGGTTCTTCACCCAGATTGTGCTCATTTGTCAGTTTACAGGCAATAACCTGAGAGTTGTAACTGATCATTAGACCTATGACCTCTGACTGTTCTGGGTTATCTTACCTGAATATACCCAAACAGGCATGTGAATTTAAAGCTTGAGACATGTTAGTAGACTGGCATTTAAGTTTTTTTGCCCCTAAGTTGTCTCTAACCTTTAACCTTCTGCCATCATACTCATTGCCAGATTATGCTGCTGTGATACAGAAAGCTGAGCAGCCACTTCGATGGCCTTTATTAGGCTAACATGGTACCTTGCAAACTAGCTTTGTTTATTTCTGAAAAGTTGTTTTACTTTAGGTTTATGGTTTAGACGGATAATGTGATGCTTAATTTTACCTGCTGATCCATGTTTTTTTTCCCCCTCTTATAGGTGCGGATTGAGACGGCTACAACTCTTAAACTCAATATCCTTTTGATAGGCCTATTTGAAAATAAGGATAGTTAACTTCAGCAGCACATGAATTTATCATTCTTTTGAGTGTTATTGTAAACTGACTGCGACCTTGCAAAAGCAAATGTACAATGGTTGAGTGTATCTTGGTGAATTGCTTTAACATCTGTCTACCCTAAAGTTTGACTTCTTCTTTAACTCATGATCACCTGTTGATGACTTTGAGTTCCGGACAGAACAATTCCTTCCAGTGAGTACAAGTTTCTGAAATTCAAGTTTTAGAAAACACCAAAAAAAGTTTTTTAGACATCAGTATTTATGTCTGACATTTTAAATTCTGTCTCCCTGTTTAGTATCTTGAGTCCATCTTTGGGCTGCTCTTTCAGTTGTTGCAGCAAGTAACAGAGTGCGACACTAAAATGCAGGTGCTCCATGTCATCTCCTGCGTCATCGAGAGAGTAGGCATCCAGGTAAGTTGTTTGATATCAGATAGAAGTTTTCCTTAAGTAATATGCATCTTTATATTACTGCACGATGACATTTACGGTATGAAAAGTTGAGGCAAACTCCAAAGTGTCTTTGAAGGAGCCCTTGTGTTCGACATCTGAAAAGATATATTCTGGCAGTGCTCTTTGAAGTGTAACTCCACAAATTGTACTTATTGACTTGGACTCTGCAGGGGACATGTGAAGCTGTTAAAAAACATCAAATCACAGATACAAATCACCAGTCACCTTGTACTATACCCACACCACCAAGGTAAAACGGCCATCTGTCTTAAAAGATAAAGCCCAAATCTTGATTCTTTGTAAATCACAAAGCCTCAAGCAGCGCTTGTTCTGATGTCTGCTCTCATTTACAATGAAGATACAGTCTCTCCTCTGCCACTGCAGTGCTTTTGTAACCATATGGATTAGATTTTTTGAGCATCCATTAAGTTGTTTTAATCCATTTAACTGCCAGCCCTGAAAAAAATGACTTTCCTTTTGACCCCCCTACGTTCTATTCAGATCCATTTTAAGTGCCATCCCTTAAATAATTCCTTGACTTAAATCTGTCACAAAAATGGCTTTTATCCTAGCAAACTGTCAATCTGGTTAAGACTTCCCCCAGTCACTGGTCTTGGCTAAACTTCTAGTGTCACTGGAAATCCCATTAATATTCTAACCGTTCTCATGAGGGATTTTGAACCCGCAAAGAGTGGCAGCAGTTGAGGAACTAGGCAATGAAACCACGAATATGGGTTGAGTTGAAATGAACATGATAACAGATATGAGATTTAGCTACTTTTTATGCTGTCAGTCTCACAAATGTCATCCTAGGGTGGTTTTGTCTTTCTGTTTTTCTCACTTTTTATCTTTCTCCTCAAGGCTCCACAGCATTTTCTTTCTTTCTTTTACTGTTCTCTCTGCTCCTAGGTGGCTCCTCATAAAGGTGTAATCGAGCAAAAAATCCCAGTGTGGGGTCTGCAGCTCGGCCACATAGCCACTATAGGGAATAGAAAGGGCTAGCACAAGTCAGTACAAGAAAAGGCAGAATAGTTTCTGTAGTTGTTAATTCAGTGCCATACTCAAATGTCCTGGAGTTGGCTGGCTGCAAAGTAACTGCACCTAAATTGCACAGTGTGCCATCACATTTTGTAATTTCACACAGGAATGACAGCGATGGCATCCACTTAGTCTCTAACTACCCAGATATTTACATGATTTAAACAAAAGATTTGATGTAATCTAAGAACGGAAATGGATATGATACCATTTTGGTATTAGAACAGTGTTTTGTGAAGGATGATTGAAGACGGAAAAGTTTTTTTCATGAACTGTGCATGTGTCATATCCTCTATAGTTTGGTAAAATGTAATGCCTTAGCTGCTGTGGAGCTACAGACACTGACAACATGTGTCAACAAAATTAGCTTCCATAAGAGGTTTTGCAGATTATGAAGTTGACACATTTAATTTTCGCATTGCTGACAAACAGACTTAAAAGAAAAAAAAATATTATGAATTTTCACCTACCTGTCTAGTATTTTATTTACCCAGCTTTTCCTCTGAAATGTGTTTTGAAGTGACTGATTTGGGCTTCTAGGGAGGCCAGGGAGGATAAAAGGAAAGGGATCTCAATTTCTCACTTAAACACCCCCCCCAAAGCGTTCTTATTGGATAGCTGTTTGTTTTTCTTATGCCAAGTTTGTATACAATATTAAGAAAATTTTGAGAGAAAATATGCCCGAGTAGTCTCAAAGTTTGTTTGGGCATGCAGTAAATATGCATAACACTTTGTTGAGACAGCAGCGAATCAGAATTCACCATTGTTGCTTTTTCTGCTCCCAAATGAGACTTTTAATTTCTGCAAATCCACGGGAGTCTGATGTGAATTGAACATGAGTTGCAACTGTTGTGAAACCTGCAACTTAAGTTGCAGAGAATTTTCTTTGCTTCTTATTTGCCATCTAATGTGATTCTTTTTCAGATACGGCCCTATGTAGGCTGTCTAGTTCAATACCTGCCTCTGCTCTGGAAGCAATCTGAAGAACACAACATGCTTCGGTGTGCCATACTAACTACACTTATCCAACTGGTACAGGTATGGTGCATCTCAAATTTACAATTTATTATTTTTGCATTAGTCGGTCCAGTTTTTGCAAATTGAGTATTCACACACTATTCAATTCAAATAAATTGAGTGAATTGACTGATTAGTATGAGGAGTCAAAATGTTAAACAACAAGTTGATGTGCCGTATCAACTTTACAGTGATTAAGTTTATAAGTGTGATTCACAGTTTTCTTAAAAAAACAACAACAGCACACACAAAAAACCAAAACATCAGGATTGACCAAATTTCAGTTTAGTCGTGAATTTCACAATCCCCAGAGCTTTAATCCTTGTTGTAGGTACGCATTCTCAAGATCCTTTCAAAACACTCTTGGCAAAAATCTCAATATTAATATTCAGTGGTCTGTTGTTTAATTTCCCAAAGGACCCCAGGGTCACAGCTGGTGCCTCTTTCAAATAATTAATTACATTTCAACTATGAGCAGAGTCAAAGTCAGAAGATATCCACCTGATTTGATTATCATTAGAATTAAAGATATCAGGAGATAATATGAGTTGTGGGTTGTGAGAATTAAGCTGCAGATTGCAAATATCTGCAACTTAATTTGGAGATATCAGTAATGAGAAACCCCATAAACTTAAATAGTGAGAAGAACATTTGTCCCAAGAAGAATGCTGTTATGGACTGAAGGTGCTTATTTCAGACTTGAATAAGATTTGGACCCCTGTGTGGCTGCATTAGCTCATGGTGGGAAATGAAATGCCTGGTGATACAAACATGTTTCCTCTGGGAGAGTAACAAGAGTACACATCTGGCAAATGAAATGAAAATCTGCAGCTGAAGGGCCTCAGATTATCTAACTGTGTTGCCACATGCTAATTTGTTTTTTTTATTTAATACATGCAGAAAAATTTTAATGTTTAAAAGTTAAAATGTAAGGTACAGGAGACTTGCTTGTGTTATTAACCCTTTTGTACCTGGACCTAGTCCTAATGTACCCAGTCCTCTACCTGCAAAGAACTGCATAGAAGTGTGTATGGATTGTTTGGCTTAGGACCAGCTGGAACTGGCACAACCAACTCATGCCCGTCAGTGATCCAACAGCATAATAACCGGCGTATTGGCTTACGTGCTTTTAAACTTCAGTTTTGCCTGTAGGAGGGTTTTTTTTTTGTTGTTGTTTGTTTGATGGAGAGAGAAGGGTTGCACCATCTGGGGATTGAGAAATTCTGTCTTCATTTTACACCCACATAAATGTAAGAGATGGCATATTTAGACCAAATTAACGTCATGCTATCAGTAAAACAGTGCTGACAGATCTGGAATGCTACTTTGGATCCTGTCGTCCTTCACACAGATTAATTCCGCTGCTACACACACGGAGTCATTTTTCAGCACTTCTGAAGACTTTTAAGATGTATTCTAACCATAACCAGTACTTGCCTAATCTTAACAGTTACTTTAAACTTGTGATAATCCTAACTTTACCACAACCTCATGCTAAGTCAGGCTCTTCGTATTTGATCTTTTTTATGGGGAGTTGCTTTTTAAATGCATAAAAGGAGCTGACACCCCCAAAGTGGGACTGTGTCCAAGCACTCAGCATCATCAACAGCATCTTTCCCTTATCCTCTTCCAAATGATCTTGTGTTCTCTATAAATACACAGAGTGGATGTGTAAAGCTTAAAGTGATAGAGTGCTTTAAAAGGCCATGGTGTCAGATAGTGGTTAAGTTTTCATCAAGAGGAGTTTGTGTGTATGTGTGAAGAAAGATGGAAGTGAGGTATCAAGGGTGAGAAATGCTTCAGAGGGCATAATCCATAATTTAGAACAATCGTGTTTGTTGGCACTATAATTGGTAACTTTGAGTGCTTGACTTGTGTGTTTGTGTGTATTCTGATTAATGTAAGTATTTATTTTTTTGCTGTATGTGTGTGTTTGTGTACTTGTCTAACTGTGCTGACAGTTTTGCTTAAAGGAAGGTTGTCTTTTGCCTTTTATGAAACAAACTTTGAACTGAATTTGGATGACTTTTTTCTTGTCAGTTCAATAACCGTGTTATTGTTTGAAGTCACTCAGACAGTGTATTCACATATATACTTACATATATACACACGCGCACACAGAGAGATAAGGGCTGTTGACGTTAATGTGATAATAACATGTTGATGCAGACAATGCTGGACAGTTTTCAACTGAGGCGTCTGAACAATCTAAAACAAGGGACAAACTTTCAACAGCCATAGCTACATGGGTGGCTATGTCTTGCAGGCAGTTATATTGTGGGGAAGTATATGCTTAAGTCTACTTTTGGCATATTTTTTTTTTGAGCACGCAGTACCCTTGAGATTTTTCTGGAGAATATTCTGAGCAGTATTACATAAATATACATGTGACTAAAGCAGGTCTGTTTGTCCACCTCCATGCTGATATTGAAACGTGAAAAAAATATTGTTAAGGTGCATTTGGAAAAGATAAAGAAATCTGTGATTAATTTATGATTAGTCTCGAGCTAACTATAGGGAATCACGCGATTAATTGCGATTAAATATTTAAACTGACAGCAGAGGGAGAAGGCTGTAGTGATAGATGTATCACTCCCAAGTGCTAACCAACATCTGGAAGAAAGAACATGAGAACCTTGTGATTTTTATCAAGGGCTGAGAGAGGAGCTAGAGAAGATGTGGAAGGAGAATGTAATAGTGGTCCTGCGATAATCGGAGCACTCAGGGCAGTGATCCCCAAACTGGACAAATGGCTCCAGCAGATCCCAAGAACCACATCTGAGATTCGTCCAGAAGAACACAGCTTAGAAAAGGCAAAGATAATTCGCAGGACCCTGAAGCTCCCAGGCCTCTGGTAGACGGCCCAAGTTTGAAAGATAAAGACTGCAGGGGTTTGCTTATTGAAACGATGCCAGCTTTAGATGGTTCGACTAAATATTGACACGTGTGACTTTTTTGGCCAGGAAAGTGTACAGGGAATCTGCTTTTTTTTTTTTTTTTTTTTTTTTTTTTTTTTTTTTTTTTTAATAATTTGAAAATGCAAACTCTGTTTCTCTATGATATGTTGAGTGAAGCATTCAGTTTAGCTATTTCAATTATACTATGTGTTGCCAAATTGATATAGTCTATAGCCTGGTTGAAACATTAATCAAATGGTTGGTCATACTCTGGATATGTTGCTGTTGCATTTGACCCAAACACATCTGGAAAAAGGGATGCAGAATCTGTACTAGATGACCAGATTTTACTCCAGAAACAATAACAACACTAACAATCATGTAGAGCTGAATGTGTGTTGAGCTGCGTCCTTTCTTACAGTCAAATCCAGCATTATAGCTGTGGTAATGTACCTTGAAATATGAGTTTGGTTTTAAAGTCTTCATCTTTGCTTCCAGTAGCACTGTTTTATGCCCCCTATTAGTTGAAAGCAGTGTGATACTATTGAGGTCAAAATGACACACTACTCGGTTGCTCATTCCCCTTTTCTGTGTTACAGTATGGCCACATACAGATGTCCAGTGCATTAGTAACAAAGGGCTTGTGAAGTACACTTTGCCAAGAAAAAAATCTCCCAAGGGGAAGTTGCGTCATTTCTTACTCTTGTGTCATCTTAAACGTCATTAAAATCTAAACGACCAAGAAATGACCTCTGACTTAGTTCCAGGACATGCTTTTTTCCCAGAAATCGAACTTAATAGGTCCATAGTGTTTTAAAGGGATATAAAGTGAGGATTTTAAAAAATAAATCCATAAACAACTCTTGCACCCTAAGGCAAGTATTTTGCAGCCAAAGAAACATTCTGTGCTTACAAAGAGCTTCCTCCCTGTTAACCTGATTCACTGCGGTATGGTCTTTCACTAGTTGCTGGGGAAGGGTGTGTCAGGTTTTGGATAAGCCGATGTGTCTCTATTCCACACCATTCTGCTAAAGTTATCTGCAAGGAAAACCCATTAAACTGAAGCACACAAACTGACTTCCTGTATCTTTGTGTTCTCACAGGGCCTCGGGGCAGAAAGCAAGAACCTGTACCCTTTTCTTCTTCCTGTCATCCAGTTGAGCACTGATGTTTCGCAGCCGCCACATGTGTATTTGCTGGAGGATGGGCTGGAGCTTTGGTATAGAGGCATATGCAGTACACTAACATTTATGACTTGTACACACTCCCATCAGGACACTAGATACTTTGGATATAGCTGTCTTTGTCACTCTATTTCACCGGAGTCCTTTTCTCATGTTAAACATCAGCCTCATTTACTGACTCTCAGTTTTCTTTTTCAAAGGCATCCATTCTTGAGTTAAATGCAGGTGTTGTTAATTCATGCAGCTCAACCACAATCTTAACTTTATCTTAATATTTGGGAATGTACCATTTTAATGAAGGTGCCTGCTACAGTACACTGTTCACTTTTGAAAATGCATTACCTCCAAAAGGTTCAGTTCAGCAGAAGAGAATTTGTCAGGGTTACCCTATATTGCTCTTTTATCATCCATTTGCTTTTTAACGTCCTACTTAATCTCTCTTTTCCTGTCTGCCGTGCTGGAGAGCTTCACTGTTCAGCATTCAGCATGCTGTGTCTGTCTTGCAGTAGAAACCCTCAGTCTTATATCCATTTTCCTATCTTTTAGTGTACTTGATAAACAGTGGTGCCCTATATATTTGTTTGCTTGGTTTACAGTCGAAATTGGGTTGTTTTGTTGTTATTTTTTTTGTTTGGTTCTAAGGTTATGTTGTGCTTATAATATCCTGATGATGTGTCAATAACACATTTAGTAAGCTACAAATGTGAATGAACTGTGTATTCAAACATTTTCTTTTTAGATGCCTAATATTAGTTCTTTTTATATAGACTACAACTTCCATTTCAATTTGCTTAGTGGACTTCATTTATAGCCAAAATTTAGCCATTCGATGTTGCTTTTATGATATTTTGTCTTTTTCTTTGTACACAACCTTCATAATTCCTTGTTTTTCCTCCGTTTTAAATCCCCGTGACCTTCTTTCTCTTCCTGTAATATTTGTCGTGTTGCTGTTTCTCATCCCATGTTCTTTTGCCATCTCTAATCTAATGAACATCTCTTTTGTTACTTCTTGTTTTTTTTTCCTCTTTCTCTCTCATCTCATTACTTTGCCCTTGTCTGCCTCTCATCATCATGTCATCATGCAGGTTGGTGACTTTGGAGAACAGTCCAGCCATCACTCCAGAGCTGCTCAGAATTTTCCAGAACATGTCAGCTTTGCTAGGTGAGCTCACATGTTTCTTTGTTGGCTGGTTTGCCTGGACTGGTTTATGACCACACACAAACTCCCCAAAATAACTTAATGGCATTTTATATGCAGATCACAGTATTGTTTAGAAAGGAAGCTGTCACAATAATATGAAGAATAATGTGACTATAATGCATTTTAGAGTGGGTTTCCTGTATAATGGTTATATTTATTTGTATATGTGTTGTTATGAAGAGAGAGACAAAAAACATTTCACTCCAGAAATGGTCATAACAGTGATGCAAAATTGCTGCACAATCCCCCCAAAACAAGCCAGCGTTGTCAGATCAAATAGTTGAGAATCACAGAGAATGGGGAAGGTTGATGCAATCCATCACCGTGGACTTAATTTTCATAGTTTCATTACCTCAGGCTATTGTAGCTTGTAAAGATCAGAGTTGTGGCTTTGCAGTTGCCTCAAGGCATCAGAGTCACTACTCTTGGTCTGTAGGCAGCTGGGAGGGGTGGCAGACTGAATATAACTGGCTGGATGATTTATCACGGGCCCACAGCACTGGGACACACCTCACATGTTCTACTCTGTAGTGGTGTATGTGTGTGGCCTTGCGTGCGATGAGGAATAGTATTGATTTAGTGCTTCTGCACATAACGAGTGATATGACCACTAGTGTAGCTTGATTGGCTTGGTGGAGCATTTGATCACTTACAGTGTGGCTGGGGAATCATGAGACAAGAGCAAAGGACTCGGGTTGACAGTTATGGATTGATGTATTAGAGGATGAGGGAATTAGAGAGGATGAGGGAAGTTGAAAGCTTGATAAAACTTGGCATGGAGGTGGTGAATGAAAAGGAATTATTTAAAAGTGATTGCTGGAAAATTCATAAAGAGAAAGTCACATAAAAGAAAGTTTGTGCATTGGAGGAGCGTGGACATGGATGAAAGATAAGAGAAGGCCTTATCTAGTGCTGAACAGAAACAGGAAACCAAGGAGATGAAAACGGCAGGAAAAGGGATGCTTTTTTTTTTTTTTGCAAGGCATCACCGCTAGTTATGTTAAATTTTAGACCAATCACAGAAAATTACAGAGAGGTGGCAGGAAGGTGACAAAAACAACTACTGTTGCCAAGAAACCAAAAAAGAGAAGTGAAAAAGCATACCAAATCCTAGTGATAGAAAAACTGTTTTAAATTCAGATTAAAGTTTGTGGGTGATCACAATGAGTCAGGAATGTTCAGGAACATTTTCCTGAACATTTTTCAGCACAGAAGATGAACTAATAATGCAAATAACATTTATGCACTCGTAGAAGTCTTGACTGTGTGATTGAAAGACGTCAGCCCTGATTGCCTCCACTTGATTGACGAAGATCTGTCATATAATCAGCGCGTGCTGATCAGCTGCCATATTACTGGTTTAAGTGGGCTTAATGGGTGTATCGAAGGAGGGAAGACAGACTGTAATATCGATAAGAGGGTGTCAGATTAAAGAACAGCAAAAAATTGAAGGTTTAATGGTGGGAAATGAGAGACGGATACACACGGACAGATAAGGTTGTGTAGAAATGGAGATTGACAGATGGAAGTGGAAACACAAATTCCAGGAGAAAAATTAGCTCAGTCATAAAGGTATATGAGAAAATGCTGTGATGGTTGTTAGAGAATTGTGGATGAATATGATTGTCATTGTGCAAAATGATTAGATCTTTAGCAAGATGATTAGATCTTTAGGATGAAGGCTGACTTCTGTTTCCTACACAGACACACATACACATATCACTGATCACATCACATGCTCATAGACACATCGGGTGAGGAGCTTGCAGCTCCAAGATCCTGGTCCGATCAGCTCCCCTTGCAAGTTAAAATGGATTGAGCTCTGTCTTCCTTTCTTCACGGGAATAAGTCTCTAAACCAGCGCAGCCTGCGAAGAGCAGCCCTAACAATGGTATTCCACATTAGATGAAAGGTTTACTTTCACACATCCATTCAGCACCATTTATCTCCCTAATATGCAGTTTAACTCATAAGGGCTCAAATGTGGGCTACAGCAATTAGTTTCAAATTAGGAAATTAATAGTCTATTTAGATAACAAATTGGTTATTAAAGTGATTTTGCAGGAAGAAATGCCATATTATATCATCTGTCCATCCTCCCAGTGATCCAACAGCAGCCTCATGTGTTAAAACGCTGAAAACAAATAATAATTCTTTCTCATCAGAGGCTGCAATAGAGAAACAATATCTCTCCCTTAAGAATAGATCTTAATAGATTAAGAATAGATCCTGCTTTGCCAACATCCATCTTGGTCAATATAATGTGACTCATTTTGTGACCCAAATATGCTTATAATTATTCCCATTTTCTGTGTTTACTTCGGAGACCTTGCTCGCCTTTCTGTCAATATTTGGTTCAGTGACGATGAGTGCCACTTTACTCTGGCCATGCCAGACACATTAATGCAAGGAAAAGGAAAAAAGCTTTCACATTTCTGCAGGTAGAAGGAAACTGGATTCCATTAGTATTAAAATAAATAAATAAATGAGGGGCAAATGCATTGTGGTGTTTTTTTTTGTGTGTTTGTTTGTTTTTTTTGCTTTTTAAATACAAGTCATGTTTGTATATTCATAAAAAAGATCTGGGCTAAATCTTTGGAGTTTTCTATACGTATGTCTAATATCAAAAAGTGTTGGTAAGTTTCTAATCAATCATCTTTTCATGTTAAGCTGCTTCTGTATCTAAAATAGATTTAGATTAGGTATTGATTTTGCACATACTAGCTGTTTTACTGTTTTGTCATATTAGGACTGATAATTCTTAACACAAGGGCTGTTTAATAGCTCTTATTAAGCTTTCAGCCACATCTCATTGACAACTTCTTTCTTCTTGCATCTGCTATGAGATAAAGGATCCAGTTTTTAGTCTTTCAGTCATGTCACGATTAAGCAATCTGAAATTGTCTTCTCTCTGTTGCTGTCTTTAAAGTCAAGAGTGATCAGTGGGCCTCAGTTAGTCAGGCTCCTGTTATCTTAGCTGTTATCAAATTTTCAAAAACTCTTAACAAGCGCGCTGGTTTTAAGTACTTTGCCATCAGTAGATGTTTTCACTATTGTAGCATTTGTGCATGTGTGCTGCTATTTTAGGCTATGCTTGCTGCTACGTTAATGAGTCGAATAACCCAGATGATAAGACTTTAAAATTACTGCCACTTGTCAGCCCTAAGTACTTTCTCTACAGCTTGTTGCTGTCTCTGTCTTATGTTCTTGTGAAAATCAGTTTCTCCCAAGGTTATGTTTGCATGTTTAAAGCTCATTAATTGCATTCAATGTGCTTGTGAGTGCAAGTGTCAGATAGAAATTTCAAAGCTGCTATGTTCAAAGATGATAGCTCAGAGGTATGATCACAGGTTTGAACAAATCAGGAAACACTTTGAAAAGCTGTGATTTAACGCTGGGAAGAACAAGAAGTTAAATAGAGAAACATTTTTCCTTTAAAACATGCATTTATTTCCACATACCAATGACAAATCTTATACAAGAACTAAAGTTGCCTGTGTTTTGTAATCTATCTCTTTCATCAGTCTTCATCTAGTCATCATCTTTGGCTAGTTTTCACTAGAACATCTGGTGGTTCATTTATTTTGCCCATGGAGAGCAATGGAGGGATGTGGGCCATTGAGATAGTCTGGCTCACTAGGATGTTGGAGCTTGCCAGGTATGTGGCCTGGCCTGCCTGATAAAGAGCCCTGCTCCATCATTGCTGAACTGGAGGAGAAAATTCCCTAATTAGAATGTCAAGAGCCTTGCTTTGGCTAAATTGTTAGACTAGCACTACGCTCTGTATCACTGCCACCACACTCTGAACTAGGACACGTTTCAGCTGTGTGTGGTGCTCTGACTTGTGATGATGGAGCACTCTTCTCTCTTACTGGCGTTACACTGACTAATGTGAGCAAGAAATAGAGATAAGTGGCCATTTTAATGTACTTTACTTTGTCCCTTCAGTGTTGAGAAACTCAGCAGTTCATAGTTTTGGTCGGAAACAAACACATTAGTGTTGTATTAATTAAAAAAAAAAAAAAAAAAAAATTAAAAATAGATATAAAACAGAAAATCACAAAATGTAGAGATCTTTAAAAACCAGTGATTGCTTATTTTCTCATAACAAGAGATATATGGAAGTCACGTGTAGCTCTTGTAGCCATATATGCTAATTTTCATAAGCTTTTTGTTATTTTAGCCTGTGTCTTCAAATAGCTTTATTTTGGTCCAAATGGTCATCCAAAATTGTACGATGAGGCGTTGCAGTGTTTGCTTTTTGCCATCAATCGTTCCTGTGTAGGTTGTCTCTAGGTGCTCCGCTTTTATCCCACAGTCCAAAAACATGCATGTATTTAGTGATTCTAAACTGGCCGTAGGTCTTAATGTGAGCATGAATGTTTCTGTCTCTCTGTGTTAGCCCTGTGATAGACTTGGTGTACCCTGTGTCCCTGTCTGTGACAGCCTGGATAGGCTCCAGCTCCCTTGCAAACCTAAATTGGATAAGCAGTAAAGAAAATAGATGGTTGCATTGAATTCTAAGATGATGAATGTTCAGTTAGATCAGTGGTTCCCAAACTTTTTTTTTTTTGCTAGGCCCCCCTTTGTTTTACAAGAAAAATGTTCGCTCTCCCCCCCCGCGTGCACACGCACAAACACATCCTCCAACCACACACACCCATATTTTGCTCCATTGCGGTTTATTTCACACCTCAAACATTTAGTAAACAATTAAGCAAATACAAGTAATCTGCAATAAATTACAGGTAGTAAGAAAATAAACTACTAACTCTTTTACGTAGCGTAAAAGAATTAGTCCACACCTACACGGGTATTTTTGAAAACGCAGCTGTTTCGTCCACACGTAAACGGCATTTCGAATCACCGAAAATGGAGATTTTTGAAAACTCCTTTTTTGCGTTTACGTGTGGACGAGGAATGCAGAGTTCGTCACACAACGTCAAAGGTATGTGCCTTTTTTCACGTCATGCTGTGCACCACGTTATTGTTTACATGAGATGAATTGCAGAATGGCAGATAGAGACAAAATACTATTAATCTGACTATCTGCAGGTTTTACACGCTTACATATACACACACAGTTACTGTCCCTCTATTTACAAAGGCAGAGGCATCAAGGTGTGATTATTTTACTGTAGTTGTTTTTTTCCTGTGTAATAATATTCAACATTGCTATCAATACATTTTTTCAAAAAAATGCCTCTCTGTGCAAAATGGGTTTAAAAACATAAACAACTGTGGGATACTGTTTGTCCGTGAACAAATCGTGGCAGGATCAGCCTCATATAATTTGTATCCCACTGTAACTTTACTGTATAAAGAGCTAACATCTCCAAAATGTCACCAGTAGTTAGTCATTACAAGTGTTTGTGAACTAAAAATCAAGAATGTGGGATACTGTTTGTCCGTGATTTGAAGAGCCCAGCGCGTGCTCCCGACGAAGGGAAAACCAATTCTGCAGGGGAACCCAAAGGGTAGATATGCTTCACCATATTTTCTAGTCTTTGGCTTAGAATGAAGTTGGTTTGGAAACATTCAGCGATGCTTCATCTCTTGCTTTGTGTTTCTGTGGGCGCCCCGTGCTAGCAGTATCCAAGCGTTTTGCGCCCCCCCCCCCCCCCCCCCCCCCCCACACACACACACACACACACACACTCACACTTTGGGAAGGTCTGAGTTATATAAAGCAAAAAATCTGCAAATACTCAGCTTTAGGATGCTACTACCAGCATATATTTAAAACATCGCCAGATGAGTGACTGGTAATCAAACTAGTAGTGTCAGTATAATATTAGCCTGCCTCCTGGTTGATAAATTGAAACAGAACTGCTTTATGACCTTGCTGAAGTAATAACATACTGCTGCACACAGTCAAGTCAGAGACGCTGACAGATGAAAGATCTGTTTGCACTTGATAAGTGTTAGCTCACCGTTGTGGGCATTTTGTGTTTGTACAAGGTGATGGCCAGCAGTAAGCATAAAAAGGGGTCATGGCACAAACCAGTTCCCCACATTTGCCTTCTATCATTCTGAAAATTGTGATGAAAGAAAGTTAATTTGGCCTTAAAATGAAAAAGACATGTTATATTAAAGTCTCAGGTGTGTTGTTAAAACCTAGCTGGTAATGGCTTAAAAGTTCCTTTCTTGGCTGTTAGGCACTAACTATTAGTGTAGTTATTCTGTTTGGATACCAATATACAGTTATTGTTACCGACTGACTCCTCCCTACACTCATATTTTGATTATATTAATATGGTAATAAATTTCTCCTAATTATGTTGGTTTGCACTGTTGTCCACAGCAAGGTCCTGGGTTTGAATCCACCATCTGGCTGGGGCCTTAATTTGTGGAGTTTGATTATCTCCATGTCTGCATGGGTTCTCTCTGTGTACCCCCACTTCATCCCACAGTCCAAAGATGTGCACTTAGTGGTGTTAGGTTAATTATTGGTTCTAAATTACGTATGAATGTGGCACGATCTGATATCCTCGTGTCGGTGTTGTTCCCACATCATCATAATAAATGTTGTTCCAGGTTCAACATTGCAAGTGACCAATCACATTGTTGTGACATCATACTTTTACGACTTTGGAAAAAAACACCTTAAAAAAAGAATCTAATTAACGTGCGAGAAACCGCTTCTGTCCGCCGATCCAGCAATTTGAATTCTTTTCATTTCAGGATACTATTCTTTAATAAACGGTAAGCATTATACATATTGTCCTTGCAACACTGGAATGTCATAAATGAATGAATGGCTTGGCTTGCAAAAGTATGACGTCACAACAATGTGATTGGTCACTTGCAATGTTGAACCTGGAACAACATTTATTATGATGTGGGAACAACACCGACACGAGGATATCAGATCATCCATGAATGTGAGTGTGAACGGTTGTCTGTTTCTCTGTGTTAGCCTTGTGACAGTCTGGCAGCATATCCATGGTGAACCCTACCTCTCTCTGTACAGTAGCTCGAGTAGTTTCCAACCCCGCCCCCCAACCAGCCTGAATCAGATAAGCGGAAAAGAACAGATAGATGGACACAGTAAACAAAGATGAAAGTGAATTTCACTGGTATCATTTTTTTCCAACATATTCTATAGATATATCATTGTCTGTGGGTTTTGTTTGTTTGTTTTTGTTTTTTGTTGGAGGTTTTTTTTTGGGGGGGGGTGCCACAATTATCCAGTGTCATCATAGCTGTTGTGCAAAAATATTGGCCAGGCACAGCCACAGACGAATAAAGCAATCCTGCTAAGGGCTTATGAAAGTACTCTGAGGGAATTGCTAACATTTCTCATAATGTAGACTCACAGTTAACTGCCCTGTTAATATGTTTCCTGGATCAATCTGAACAACCCCATTAGATGACAAGCTCTTTATTACAGGTTTCCTAACTGTAAGTAATGGCTTTGATTATACCTATCACATACGTTGGAAATATTTCGCCTTCTTTGATGCATTAATAGAGGAAACGGTAACATCTTATCATCTTTTCTTCCATTTTGATGTCATACTCCACAAGGGGTCTTCTTACAGTCTAATAACTTCAGATATGCTATCCATGTTTAACCTGGAGTTCCTCATGCATTAACCAGTGTGAGATGTTTGAGACTTTTTTTTGCTGGCTATAGAGCTTGGAGAGCGCTTCTCATACGTTCACCTTGGAATATTTCGGGGCATTAACAAGGTCTAGTATTTATTAACACTTTGAAATAACAGAGAAATCATGACTTGTCACTTTTCTGTGAAGTTTTATGCATTTGAAGGCTGTTAAACCCCCGAGCCTAGTGCTTTACTGATCTCCAACTTTTTGTAGCTGGCTGACTAGAATGAGCCCAACAAACATTATCTGTCCTTGTTGCGCTTCATTGCAGGTTTTGGCACAGCTTTTTTGCTATCTGTTCACTTTCCTTACTTTGCAAACATTTTCACCCTAATCACAGATTATAAACTGAAAATTGTGGAATAGTGGAATTGTGGAATATGACCACGTTTTAGAAGTACCCAGGAACCATTAGTGGTACTTCAGGGACTGTTATCGCAGTCAGATGTGAGTCTCATTTCCCAGCTAATGTTGATAACTGAAGCGGATTTTGCAGCATATGCCCAGGGCTATGAAGGATGTACTCACTAAAGCTTAATCAGTGCTTTAGCATCTGTTTTTGTGACTATTTGATTATGACGGTGTGTGCGTGGAGGGGGTGATTGTGTCCTCCCTTCCCACATCTTTGTTAAAATTTAATTGCTTTTATAGTGTTTGGCAAAACAGCCTATTCTGATTTAGACTAATTTGTATTCCTTAGGCTTTTCTAATATTTTGTCCATGGGCATTTCTATGCATGGAAGGAGAAAATATTAAAATAATTTCTCTATAATTCAATTGCATCCAAATCTTACTAATTAATAAAAAAAGTTTCCTTGTGCCCAGCTGTGTGTTCTGCACTTTTGGTGAGCGCTTTGCTGGAAACCTGAGGAAGTGCATTGTCCTCTTCAAAAACATTTGAAAGAGTATTTTTTACCCCTTAGCTGTAAAAGGCTGATGGGATAGTGGCGTCATCCTATCGAACAGGCGGCCTTCATCATGGACACCTAAGTTTGTGAATGTGATAACTCGAGAACGAAGTAACGTAGGAGTTTGAAACTAATAGTATAGGTGTAGCTCCTATGTCTCAGACTAGTTCTGATCTCACTGACCTTGACCATGACTCAGAGGTAGGGATGGGTATCGAAAACCGGTTCTTGTTGAGAACCGGTTCCCGCTGTTTCAATTCCTTGGAATTGTTTGCCATTTTTGCAAACGATTCCCTTATCGATTCCAGTCGCCCCGAATGACGTCACCACTTTGCGGAGCGTCATTCACCTGGCAGGAAACACGGCGCCTAAGCGGCTCAAACGCTCAAAAGTTTGATTATACTTTACGAGAACGGATGACAACAGGGCAACTTGCAATACTTGAAAAGTAGATATTTCATTTAAGGGAGGAAACACTACGAATACACAAAAGCATTTGCTCACAAAACACACGATAACCTTAAATGAATGTCGTGTTTTTAATTCCGCTCCGGACTCGTGAATCTCAGCAGCGGCCGTAACGTTTGCACGTCCTCTCCCGTTAATGCGGCAGGTAAATAATCAACTAACAGTGCATATTATGTTAGCACGATCTGCCTTATTACAAAACCTGCCATTACTGTGCGCTGCATTTAGGTGACCATGATGACAGAGACAGAGTCTGGTTGGCTCAGATGCTGGCAGTTGTCGCTGCAGTCTACCGGTAGCGTCTCCTTTCAGGCCAGGATAGACGAATGTCACCGAGCAGTGACTAAGTTTGTGGTAAAGGTTTGCACCCATTTGCCACAGCAGATGCCCCCGATTTTCGGTAAGTGAATGTGTTTAATTGTAGGCAGGGACATTACTGGATATTCTTGTGTAATTGCTACTGAATAATTTATGTTATACTTTGTTATTGCTACAGAAGAATATTTATTTTATTATTTTACATTTACAATTATTTTTTTCTTTTTCCTGGGGACCCTGTGACACCCCATTGAAGAGCCGTAGGCTGGATCTCTTAAGATCTCACTGTCGGGTTTGTAAGGCCATGTTACTCCTAAATTTCTATCTTCTTCAAAGAGAAGATATAAATCAAAGTTCTAAGCTAATTGAACTTGGTGTTCTCCTTTTTAAAAAAAATCGATAAGAGTCGATAAAGAATCGAATCGTTAAACAGAATCGAAAATAGAATCTGAATCGTGAAAATCTTATCAATACTCATCCCTACTCAGAGGTCAAGTTTTCTGAAAATCTTTGGAACAGGATAAGTCCAGAAGGAAATCACCTAGGATTTTCAAATTCATACCATAGGTCTACCTGCTAGAAGGCTGAGAGCTACCACTGGTTACTATCAACTGCAGACATTTTTTTGTTGTTCATTTGGAACCTGAGTGTTTATTTCCAGACCATCATAATTGTGCTTTCAGGATTGCACTTTTCATATCTCACTGTAGGACCAGTCACAACACAGAACCCAGGAGAGAACAACAAAGGTAGAGAATAGCATTTATCGGGCTGTTGTGTTGATGTAAAAAGAAGCCGATATGTTGAAGCTGACACACTAAATCCTCCATCCTTTTGTTCCTGCCGTATTAGTGTCACACCGAAATTGTCTGGGGATGCTGTGTGGAGATGGAAGTGAATTTACTTCCAATAACCAGAAAGATGCAGTGTTATTTTTGTCAGGCTGTTTGTATTCATACATGGACACTCGGGGTGGCCTGGGTTCATTTGCAATCGTGAGGGATGTGAATGATGAAAGTCTTATCAAGTCCAGGCCTTGGTACTCTGGGCTGCCCAGAATAAGAATTACATTCTTTGTTTATTTTTTATTTTAATATTAATTTGTGTGTTTTCCTCTTATGTTGATAGCTACACAAAACTCTTCTTCAAAGGGTATTACCAGAATATGTACACATCTTATCAGCTTGACATGGCAGGAGTGCTTGTGGTGGTTTCATTATGGAGGGACAGGGACTGGAGAGATGTCACAAGCATTTATCTACCTCTTATTTTGCCTTTGGCATTAAAGACAATGCAGCATGTGTAACTGTGCTTGCAGGTAAGATTAAGTATTTTTGAGTGTACTCATATGGTGTCACTGAAGTGTGATAATGGGGGTGACGGTATTTTCACAGGCATAGAAAAAAGAACAGTCTACTCTTTGTTTATATTAGAACTAGACTGTTTAGAAGAAATAGTTTTTCATCAATTGATTTTATTTTCCCTGGACTGCCTCAAAGAGATTCTGGCAAACCATCAGGCGACTCAGGAGAGGAAAGCATTGCTCTACCTGCACTGTGTATAGTGCAGATGGAGCGCTGCTGACTTCAACTGAGGACATTGTCAGGTGGTGAAAAGAGTACTTCGAGGATCTCCTTAATCCTACTGACATGTCTTCCGTAGAAGAGTCTGGGGTAGAGGGGGGTGACTTGTCTATCTCCGGGAGTGAGGTCACTGAAGCAGTTTAACAACTCCTTAGTGGCAGATCTCCTGGGTTGGATGAGGTTCGTGCCTGTACAATGTTGTGTGAAGATCAGGGCCGGTACCTCTAGATTGACAGACCGAGATGGTGGGTCCCATCTTCAAGAAAAGGTTCGGAGGGTGTGCTCCAAGTTTAGGGGGATCACACTCCTCCGCCCCCCTGGGAAAGTCTATGCCAGGGTGGTGGAAAGGAGTCCGTCCGTCAGTAGTACCTCTGATACAGAAGGAACAATGTGGTTTTCGTCCTGGTCGTGGAACACTGGACCGTCTTTACCCGCTCGAGGATCCTCGAGGGGGCAAGGGAATTTGCCCAACCAGTCTACATGTCTTTTGTGGACTTGGTGAAGGGATTCGTTGCATCCGTTGCTATAGGCCATTCAGTCCTTATAAAGCCTTTGCAAGAGCTTGGTCCCTATAGCCAGCAATAAAGCGGACTAGTTTTTGGTGGGTGTTGGACTCTGCCAGGGCTGCCCTTTGTCGCCGATTCTGTCCATAATTTTGATGGACAGAATTTCTAGGTGTAGCCAAGTGGCAGAAGGCTTCCACTTGGGTGGTCTCAGAATTTTATCTCTGCTTTTTGCAGTTGATTCTGCTTCTGTTAGCTTCATCATGTGACTGCCTCCAGCTCCCAATGGAGTGTTTCGCAGTTGAGTGTGAATGACAATCAGCACCTCCAAATCAGAGGCCATGGTCCTCAGCTGGAAAAGGGTGGAGTCCTGACTCTGGGTCAGGGACGAGTTACTGCCCCAAGTGAAGGAGTTTAAGTATCTTGGGGTCTTGTTTACGAGTGAGGGGAGAAGGGAGCGGGAGATTGGCAGATGGATTGGTGCTGCGGCTGCAGTGATGCAGACGCTGGACGCTGTTATGAATATGACTGTTTGATTGCCTGCTAGGTGGCGCCTCCACGGCATAGTGAGATAATTACACCTCTGGACTGACTAATATAGGTTTGCTTGTTGGCACACACCTCCCAAGAAGTTTGTACTTTTTGATGTCTGAAATGAGTCTGTTACTAATTAGCATTGATTAGCAAATATCTGTATATCTTTATTTCACTTGTACAGTTTGTTGATGAAGCTCAACAACCAATCTAGTTAGGGTAGAATACTCAGTCATCTTCATCACTTCTGGTTCCAAAAAATAAATTTAAAAAATGGCAGCAACAAAATTTGGAGCACAAAATGAATGAGTGATGTCATGGTGTCTGTGTCCTTCTTTCATATTGTAAATGTTCTGATGACAGACCCATGCATATGTTTATTTAAATGATAATGATTTCTTTTTGGCAACTAAAATATGTGTGCTGCTGATCATGATCACGGCTTGGTGATCCTGTCTGCTTGGAGGTCATATCTACTGGTAGAACCTTGTACAGTCCCACTTCAAAGACAGTTTAGTAAAACAGTTAATATTTAAAAAAAAAAAAAAACTGTAAGAAATATATGAAATAATTTTACTAAGTTTCCTGAAAGATTTCCTGCCCTGTGTTGTGTGCATTTCAAATTTGAGTTGTCTGTGTGGGTATTTTGGTCCTTCCAGTATCATGTAGCTCACTCAAGTAAGATTTTAGGTAAGCATAACTGATCTAATGTATACACTTGAGGTACTATCTTATCAGAAAGTACACATTTAAGAAGAGGAATGAAATGCAAGTAATAACAGCTAAAGTAATATAAAAAGCCCAGACTCTGATCAAACAGAATGCCAAATAATAGTTATTTCTTGTCAATCAATGCCTACAATGCACAACTCTGTTTTTTACCCTCTTGGGGAAGATTTGTGGTGAAACAACCTGTTTTTCCCCTCAAAGTTACTCTGTTTGGTGGATTGTAAAATAACAGACAAATGCTTAATGTAACATTCACGTCTCTTCTGAAAATTTGTTTTTCCTCTCAGAGCCCTTCATTTCAAGGTTACATATCAAACCAGATTAACCTTGTTGCCACATTTTTAGTACACCCCACTAGTTTCCCTGTCATATGAACTGAAATAGCTTTTAAACTGCGCCTGGGGTATTCACGCTAAGCTCACTCATAAAAGCCCCTTTCCATGTTTGTTCCAGTCTTGGCCTTTAGAGACCTGCTGGTAGAATCTCAGCTCAAAGCAGTTATATTAGATGCTGATCGGTTCTCACTGGAGGTTTGCTGTAAGAGCTCTGCCACCAGCCAGAGCCCACCAGTAGTTTAAATCAATCTATTTTTTGCAACTTATAACTGTTTTCAGTTACGCAGTGTGAGTTGAGGCATATTTTGGAGAAACATGAATGAGATATTTAAGTACGTACTATAGCCAACCTTAATTTTGTGTCTTGTTTTATGTATTGCATCAATTGTTTGAACATAGTTGCTTACTTAGTAGTTTTATTTTTGCAGTCGCAACAAAAGAAACTTGCTAAAGAGTTATGTTTAGTTTGGCATGTGCTCAGGTTATTCTATTTACCCTATATTTGTTTGTGTACAGAAACGTCTATGCAGTAATTGTCTTGTTGGCACAAATTATAATTTGCAGCTAGAGCAGGTATTGTGAAAGCGGAGGTATTGCTTTCTTTTGAATTTGATTCAGTAATGTTTAATAAAATCATTGGTGTCACTGACAGCACAGAGATGGATTAGCCACCCACATGTTTTCCTTCCCTTTCAGGTTACCTTGATGGGAATAAAATGATTTAGACACAACAAAAGAATTTCTGTCCAAGTTAAATCTATTTGAATACATTTATTTTTGAAATATTGATTTTGCTCGCTTTTAGGCTATGAAAATAATGGCTTCCATCAAATGAACTCTTTTGTGTCCTTTACTAAATAACTGCATAATGGAATTTGAAGGAGAGGAAAACTTCCAGCATTTTCGGTCATTTGGTGAAGTATCTGGGAAACCAGCAGCACAATATCTCTGGTTTTTACTGGGTTAGAGGTAACTATAGAGTTACTGCACATTTACTAAAATGTATATTTTTAACTTAAAAAAGAATATGCATAAAAACTGTTACATGTCAAAATATGTAAATCCAGTCTCTAAGTAAGCTTGGACATTCACACCCATTTATCCATGGCCTGCGGACCTGCCATGCTTGCAGTGTTCGATGAACTGACGTCTCCTTGCTCATTCACTATTAAGAAATCTGTTGCCTTGACTTTTCTTTTCTTTTTTTTATGACTTGGGCTGACCAAACGAATGCATTTCTTTCCTCTTAATGCTCTCTTCCAGTACCAATTCTACACAGAATGACATATTAAAATAGTTATTTTGACTATTTAGACATTCCTCTGTTTGCTCCTTCCTTATTTATAATTTGCACTAACCTGTGTCTCCTTTGTGTTATATTCAATAATTGTCTTTTGTGTTCATCACTGCAAAACTCTGTAGCTGACAAATATATGTAGCCATTAACAATGTGGAAGCAGGTACGCAGGTTCTCAGAGCTCAGCTCTAAAACAGAAATGTAAATGTTGCACTTTACAAATTGGACAACAGGTAATTTTTGGAGCATTGCATAACAAACAGAGGGATCAAAGACACTGCAAGAATATGGTTTTTGTTTCTAAATAATCTGAGGTGATACTGCTGAGTGAGACTCTTAATTCAGTTCAGTTTTATTTATATAGCACCAAATGACAACAACAGATGCCTCAAGGTGTGACTGGTAAAGACCCTACAATAGCACAATAATTGCTGTGGTTTTCTCTATATTGTAGGGTCTTTATCTTACAATATAAAGCACTCTGAGGTGACCATTTTTGTGATTTGGTGCTATATAAATCAAATTTAACATAATTTTTGTGTGTCTGTGTGCATGACTGTATGTTTAAGTGACTATGTTTCTCTGTAAAGTAACATCTGGCAATAGCAAAGAAGCAAAGCATTCAGCCATCTCAGGTATAATAGTACAAAAATTATAATTATAAAAATTAAATTAAAAAACAACTTTATAATAATACAATTAATCTAATTTATTATTTTAGAATAATTAAAATTTCTAGAAATGAATGTGTTGTAGCCCATGCCCCCACTTTCGACTCAAATCTGCTTGCTGCAAGTATCACTGGAACAACAAGTGGGATTGCTGCAGTCAGCTTTCAGCGAGCTACCCAATTCAAGCAGTGTATTAACAGTTCATTTTATTTTGACTTCTGTAGCTTTATTGTAGATTTCTGCTGATTAAAACAAAATGTAGCTGCTTCCATTCAACATTAAGTTCGCTTTTCTTAATGTTGAAGCTTGCTGAACAGGTGGTTTGAGTAAGGACTCCCGCTAGCTTTTTCCCAGTAAAGTTTGTAATGATGGTTACAGTAGAAGGCACTGCTGTTTTAAATACTACAAACACACTTTGTTTCACTACACCTGAGCTAACCGGTTTGGAAATGGCTCTGCATCTTTGCTATTCACCCTCTTTTTAGACAGACTCTGGTTCCATGTTACTGACAAACGCCCCCTCATTAAATTTCTCTTGCGGGTCTGTTTTAGTCCCAAACCCTTAGAATAAATGAAGGATTGAAGCAAAAAAATCTGCTTCTTTGCGATAAAGTTATTTGAGTTACTTGATGAATCGTCTAAGGCGTAGTTTACAAGATGAGACAATAAACTCCTTAGTTATCAATAGCTTTTCTTTTCTGTTAAATTAAGTGCATTTAGTTTAATTTAAGACTGCTGAAAACAAATTCAAGGATATCAAGTTATATAAGGTAAGGTAAAGACAAACTGTTCAAACAGAAGTCTTGTACAAAAATAAAGACAATTAATTTATACTAGCAACTTCAAATCAAAATAATAAACCACCAGTGCTATCCCCTCTGCCTCCTAGTAGTCACACCAATGTATCAATTTCAAAATCCTACGTCGCCTTGTTTTCAAGTTCTCGCATTCACAAATTTTGGTTTCCATGCTGCTCGCCCGGCAATTGACGACAATACCCCATCAGCCTTTTACGGTTATAAACTGTAACACAGTATTGTTACAGTTTTCCTGTGCAGTATTTCCTACTACACATACTTAAATATAACGTTGCTTAGGAGGCTGTGATTCCTTGTCCTTTTAAACAAAATCCTACCTTTCTTTTGATTACATCAAAACACCTAAACCTGATGTGTTTACTTGTCAAAGTTTGTCTGCAAGAAGATTATAGTAGAATCTGTGATAAACAATGATAGCGGGCCCACTATGAGCGTGCCTGTTTGTAAAGATGATATTTATGCTAATGCATGCAACATGTTTTCTCCAGCCAACTGTCAGACATAATAAAGTAATGACGATAATATATTCTGCCATCTGTTATCTTCTCAGGTACATTATGTATTCCAGGAGCAATTTAGTCACTGCATCAGCCAAACACAGTATAAGGCTATACTACGCCAAACACATGTAATGAGAATTGATAATGAGGTATA